>NW_027394611.1:0-14941 GCF_049309525.1 Garra rufa | reverse complement strand
GCTCACGCTTTACACACATGGTGAGGATCACAGTATGAGGATCAGATGAACTCACGTTGAGCTCACGCTTTACACACATGGTGAGGATCACAGTATGAGGATCAGATGAGCTCACGTTGAGCTCACGCTTTACACACATGCTGAGGATCACAGTATGAGGATCAGATGAACTCACGTTGAGCTCACGCTTTACACACATGGTGAGGATCACAGTATGAGGATCAGATGAGCTCACGTTGAGCTCACGCTTTACACACATGGTGAGGATCACAGTATGAGGATCAGATGAGCTCACGTTGAGCTCACGCTTTACACACATGGTGAGGATCACAGTATGAGGATCAGATGAACTCACGTTGAGCTCACGCTTTACACACATGCTGAGAATCACGGTATGAGGATCAGATGAACTCACGTTGAGCTCACGCTTTACACACATGGTGAGGAATCACGGTATGAGGATCAGATGAGCTCACGTTGAGCTCACGCTTTACACACATGGTGAGGATCACAGTATGAGGATCAGATGAACTCACGTTGAGCTCACGCTTTACACACATGGTGAGGATCACAGTATGAGGATCAGATGAACTCACGTTGAGCTCACGCTTTACACACATGCTGAGGATCACAGTATGAGGATCAGATGAGCTCACGTTGAGCTCACGCTTTACACACATGGTGAGGATCACAGTATGAGGATCAGATGAGCTCACGTTGAGCTCACGCTTTACACACATGGTGAGGATCACAGTATGAGGATCAGATGAACTCACGTTGAGCTCACGCTTTACACACATGCTGAGAATCACGGTATGAGGATCAGATGAACTCACGTTGAGCTCACGCTTTACACACATGGTGAGAATCACGGTATGAGGATCAGATGAACTCACGTTGAGCTCACGTTTTACACACATGGTGAGGATCACAGTATGAGGATCAGATGAGCTCACTTGAGCTCACGCTTTACACACAAGGTGAGGATCACAGTATGAGGATCAGATGAACTCACGTTGAGCTCACGCTTTACACACATGGTGAGAATCACAGTATGAGGATCAGATGAACTCACGTTGAGCTCACGCTTTACACACATGCTAAGAATCACGGTATGAGGATCAGATGAACTCACGTTGAGCTCACGCTTTACACACATGCTGAGAATCACGGTATGAGGATCAGATGAACTCACGTTGAGCTCACGCTTCACACACATGGTGAGGATCACGGTATGAGGATCAGATGAGCTCACGTTGAGCTCACGCTTTACACACATGGTGAGGATCACAGTATGAGGATTGTGTGATGTCACTGTGATCATCGCATGATCTCACGTGTTGACTGTGTTGCATATATGAACCAAAAACCTGTTGTGTGAAATATGATACTGAACAAAAACACATACTATATACATTTTGTACATATATTTTCTACACAAGTTTGAATGTGCTTTTGTTGAGTAACTTATTTCATAGATACAGACATATACCCATACACAAACCATGTAAAAAAATCTATGTAGCCTATGTTGACCTAAAACTGTCAGGGTTCCAGGCCTGTAGCCACTTCACACTAAAAACAGTCCTCTGGAACAAGCAGAGATAAGATTCCATGCAAACAACCTCTCCACACAAGTAGCTTAAAAGTAGCTTTCACACACAGAAACAAGTTTAGTCTTAATGACGCTGACCAGAGATCTCGGAGATACAAGGCATCAGAAAGATTAGCTGGGCAAACAGAAAGAACAAAACTAACAACTAACCAGGACAACAAAGCGACAAAACACACTAGCAATTAAAAGGTGAAAAAGTAGAAATAGGAACAAACAAAATTAACGAATCTACGCTGTACGAATGCTGTAAGCTGTAAGTGCTTGCCCGGCCGATCAGTTAAAAAGAAAACCAAAATAAATAAAAAAATACATGCAGGAGAAGAGACAGATGAAACCTGCATCCATGTTTTTAAAACCTACCTAACCAGCATATGCTGTTTTTTTTTTTCAACAGGGCAAGTGGTCATGATGTGTTTAAAAGCTGCCTGTGACCTAAGCAAAGAATTTATTAAAAAAGTCACTCCATCTAAATATTCACAACAAACACTTTTTCAACATGAAACCAAGAAATGAGACCTGCACTTTCACTGCCTCTCCCTGCAGCCTCTTAATTCTGACTTTGAAACTCAAACCTATTTGCAATTTAACTCAAGTAAGTTAAAAACATATAGACGCCAGTTTTCTTATGGAATAATAATAAATAAATAAAAATAGTAACAGATTTTTCATCTCACAATTCTGACTTATCTATACATCTATAACTTACAATTCTATATATCTTGCATTAAAAAAAATGTAAAAAGAAGGAAATGGACATTTGGACATGCTTTTGATTTGGTTGCTATTACTCATTTTTTATTGCTAAGATAGTTTCAGTTTCAGTTTCAGCATGAGTAGTCACATATGAGTCACACAGACCATAAACCACAGACGTTTCATAGGTTACAGACCATATATGTAAAGGCTCATTTGCATACTTTCTAAAACTTTTTAAAATGTTGTAATCCACAATTACTTCACAGTATTTGCGTGTTAGCTTTAAATGTTGCCAGCAAATGTATGATATCAAATAGCATTAGTTCCAACTGATAAATACGGTGCCCGCCAGGGGACATCTTCGGTTCACTTATGTTTGTCGTGGCCACGACATATAAACTCGTGGGAACGTGATATTATGTTGTGGCCACAAGATAATTCGTGGGAACGTCATATTAACTCGTGGGAACGTCATATTATGTCGTGGCCACGACAAACATAAGTGAACCGAAGGTGTCCCCTGGCGGGCACCGTAGATAAACACTAGAGGTCACCATCATTTCATTTATTACATGGACTTCAAACAATTTCAGAGGATTCACACAGCAGGCCTTCTTTTGGAAGAAACTTACAAGAGAGTTCAGGTACCCAGTCCACAAAGTCTTTCAACATTGTGCTAATTCACCCAAAACCTTTTCCTACATAACTTTGGTCTTGAATAAACAACTTTCTGAATATACTTTATATTTATTTGAATATACAGTAGAAATGTTCCAGACACCCCATGCACTCCTGCAGAGTTGTCACTCTTAAAGTCTTTTGTGTGCATGTCATTGCAAATGAAAGCATACTGCTTTTTTAAGCTGGTCCTTATCTGGTCATGAGCGGGTCATGTGCTGGTCCTAAGTTGGACCAGTTTAGGACCAGCACATGGCCAGCATCCATGTTTCAAAACCTTCCTAACCAGCATATGCTGTTTTTTTTTTTTCAACAGGGCATGTGGCCATGATGTGTTTAAATGCTGCCTGTGAGCTAAGCAAAGAATGTATAAACAAAGTCACTCCATCTAAATATTCACAACAAACACTTTTTCAACATAAAACCAAGAAATGAGACCTGCACTTTAACTGCCTCTCCCCACAGCCTCTTAATTTTGACTTTGAAACTCAAACCTATTTGCATATCTTTATTATCAGCTCTTATTGTAAGGTTTACAAATAAGCTCTGCAGTGTAGTGGCCTCTCTCAAAATTTAGAGAGCACTTGACAACCCAATGGCACAGCAACAGTTAACTCAAATTACTCAAGTAAGTTAAAAACATATAGAAGCCAGTTTTTAGATGGAATAATAAAAAAATTTAATTGATTTGTTTTATCTCACAATTCTATACATCTTGCGTAAATGAAATGTGAAAAGAAGTAAATGGAAATTTGGACATGCTTTTGATTTGGTTGCTATTGCTCATTTTTATTGCTAAAAAAGTTTCAGTTTCAGCATGACAAGTCATATATGAGTCACACAGACCATATATCACAAATGATTCTTAGTGTACTGTAGTGAATTTTACAGGAGACTCATCTCATTTTAACTTGGTCCACCTAGGGGCGCCAATTATGAAGTGAGTTCTGCTTTCGCCCACTAGAAAAGCGAAATAGTGTAGTGATGGGTACTCGCGTCACAGATGACGTAATGATTCTTGGATCACATGTCACTTAATGTGTGGTAATGAGTACATCACGTAAGAAAGATTGGTGGGATATCTAGCTTGTAGAACCTCTCACTGTATTATCAACACAAGGAAGACACAAGTGTAATAAAATAAATTTATTAACAAATGATAGACAAGAGTAATCAACTATTAAATGAATACAATAAATGCAAAAGGAATAAAGTGCATAAGATGCATAAAATGTGATTCAGTTGGGTGTTACTATGTCATAGCTATGTTATCTTATGGAAAGATAAACTGTTGCTACTCTGATGCAAAATAAGGTTCTTCACCTTATTTGTTTCAAACAAATAAATGAGCTATTATTTGTTATCAACTGCAATCAGCTATACAATATCTAATGTAAATTAGAAAAATCATATACTGATAGTACACAACAATGCCAAGGTCTCTGGAAGAGGATTGGAAGTGATATTTACGTTCTCTGTGGTTGATTGAGCAGTCCGGTAGCGGTGAATTCTTCCACTGGTTGTGCTGGGAGCAGTCAGTGGGAAAAGGAGCAGGAATCCGTTTCGACAGCCTTGAGCATGAAGCGCTGTAGGATGCTGTTCTCCTGGAGCACCAAAGGGTCCTAAGATCTGGAACACGCAGATGTGGCCCTGGTGTAGGTGCTGAAGGCCCTTAGCTTGGAACACGCAAGCAAAGGTACCTGAAGTGAAGGTTTGCTTGCTGGAGCTCAACCTTGTTGCAAATGTCTGTTGGTCTTCTGCCTCTCTGGGCTAGAGACTCAGAACTTGTTCAATCCGCTTGGTCTCTCTCGGATGGAGACTTAGGACGTGCTGCATCTGTTGTTGCCTCGCTGGACGAAGACTCTGAACGTGGAAAATATCTCTTTCTTCACAGACAGAACGTGGTCGTATCTGCTGCTGCCTCAAAGCTGGAGACTTGAAGCGTGGAGCGTCTGTTTCTGTCTCTCTGGACAGTAGGCTCAGAATGGTTGTGTCTGTTAGTGTCTCTCTCTTGTGGAGCTGGAGACTCAGAATGGAGGTATCTGTTGCTGCCTTCCCAGTAACGGGCCGCAGACTCAGAAAGAAGTTTGATCTGTTACTGTCTCACCCTTGTAATGGGCCGCAGACTCTGAACTTTGTTGCTCTGTTAGTGTCTCTTCCTTCACAGGCCGCAGACTCAGAACTTTGTGTAACTGTTATGTCTTTCCCCGACGGGACTCAGACTCAGTACTTTGTTAGTGCTCTGTTAGTGTCTCACCCTGCTGGGCCTCAGACTCAGAACTTTGTTGCTCTGTTAGTGTCCCTTCCCCTACGGGACTCAGACTCAGAACTTAGTTGCTCTGTTAGTGTCCCTTCCTTCACAGGCCGCAGACTCAGAACTTTGTTGCTCTGTTAGTGTCTCTTCCTTCACAGGCCGCAGACTCAGAACTTTGTTGCTCTGTTAGTGTCTCTTCCTTCACAGGCCGCAGACTCAGAACTTAGTGTAACTGTTATGTCTTTCCCCGACGGGACTCAGACTCAGTACAAGGAGTGTCTTTTGGAGAGGTACCTATTATAACTTTCCGATGAGGAGGAGATTGCAATTTGGTGCTTCTCCATTTCCATGCTGTGATTGGTTGGTTCCATCAGAGCGGGGGACATGGGGTAGCCCACCCTTCTTTCCTCTTGTGGAAGTCATTTGCATAGTCCAAACACAAAGTTGAAAAAAGGTGCAATAATGTTTTACTGGTGCGTTTCTCATTTTCAAAAACACAATCAGAAAACATTTGGTCATGTAATGAACACATTAAGTCCAAACATGATGGGAAAAGATTGAACTGTCATGCATGCATTCATTTGTCCATTAACAGCTGAGTTTGTGTAAGATGTTGCACTACACATCGCTGTCAGTGAGAATACTTATTTCTCTGAATAAGTATAAGATGTGTGTGTTATGGTTCGCATCAGTTCAAGGTTTGAAAACATAGTTATGAATGGATTTGGATGGATCTTTGTGATCTCTCTTTGTTTCCCCCACTGCGTGCTGCGTCTGGAGATCCTAAGGAATTTTTATGGCCACCACAGGCCAAACCTTAGGAAACAGTATCAAGGTGGGTGAAGGGCAGAAACTGCGTCTTGACCAATAGGAAGTTCTGTTCTTCCTGGGTTTTTGTCCCAAAGGTCTCTTCTTGCCCTCTAAGAGGTGTCTGGCAGTTGTCCTGGCATCCTTATCTGATGGCGTTGGACAGTTTGCTTATGTTAGTCCACCAAGATCCAATCAAAATGTAGCAAACCTTTGTCCACTATTGTGGCCAGGGAGGGGCCCTCGCCATAAACTGGGCCCTGGAATGCGTGGTCCACTACAGTACCTTATATGTCAAGGCTCATTTGCATACATTCTAAAACGTTTTAAAAATGTTGTACTCCACAATTACTTCATAGTAATTGTATGTTAGCTTTAAATGGTTATTTTTGCCTTTCCAATGAGTTGCGAGCAAGTTTATGATACCAAATAGTATAGTTCTAAATGATCAACACTAGAGGTCACATGGACTTCAACCAATTTCAGAGGATTCACACAGCAGGCCTTCCTTTGGGGAAAAAATCTTACAAGACAGATCAGGTACCCAGTCCATAGTCTTTCAACATTGTGCTAAAATAATCAACTTTCTGAATATACTTCATGTTTATTTGAATATACAGTAAAAATGTATCAGTCACTCTTAAAGTCTTTTGTGTGCATGTCATTCCAAATCAAAGCATCTTGCTTTTTTCAAGCTGGTCCTTAGCTGGTCATGAGCTGGTTTAAGCTGGTCATGTGCTGGTCCTAAGATGGACCAGTTTAGGACCAGCACATGGCCAGCTAAGGACCATTTTAAACCAGATCATGACCAGTTAAGGACGATCTTAAACCAGCTAGGGACCATCTTAAACCAGCTCAAACCAACACCCATGCTTCAAAACCTACCCAACCAGCATATGCTGTTTTTTTCAACAGGGCAGATTTTTCAAATCAAAGCATCCTGCTTTGTCATAAAGAATGAGTTCAAAACAAGAGACAATCTTGTCTTGCCAGATTTTTTCTCAGATCAAGTACACAGATTAGCTCATAGATCTTTCACCTAGAATGTGTGCACATCTTACAGATTCCTTCAACACAGCATGTTAAGCAACTGCTGTTTTGACTTACTTTGTCAAAAATAGAATCTAACACAACCTGACAGTCTATTCAGTTAGAGTAGAGCTGGTCGTTTAATGATTACATACATACATTTGTGACTGTCATATACTTGAACTAGAGTGCATTGATAAGAAATGTGGTGTCTTACAGTAAGTTCACCACATCCTGAACCCACCCTCCCATTTGGATCCACCCAACTAAAACTGAAACCAAAGTTCTTTACAAAAGAGTTAATTTTTTTCTAAAGACTATTGGTGCCTTAAGACTCACAAGTAGGTAAGTTATATTAAAATGAAATACATTTTAGCTAAATTAAATACAGCTCTTTAAGATTTTGAAATGATGTAAAGAACTGAATTTGATAAAATATATGTAAACTTTTGATTTTTAGTTTTGAAAACTAAGTGCTTTAGTTACTGTGAATGCCATGGGGGACAATGGTTATGGCAATGGAATGCAGCAGCATCCTGGACGGCGAACATACATCATGTACCATGGCACTACAATGGAAAATGCACTGAGGATCCAGAATGAAGGATTCAGACGCTCTTCTGATGGCATGCTCGGTCCAGGAGTCTATGTGAGTCGGAGTAAAGATAAAGCTTCTCGTTACCCTTTGAATGGTAGAGAACAACGGCTGGCCATCCTCAAACTAAGGGTTCGAGTTGGAAAAGTAAAAAGAATTGATTGTCAGGGTCATCCCTTACAGAGAACCTGGCATCAGCATGGTTATGATACTGCTTGGGTCCCTGCAAACTGTGGAATGGTACAAAGTGGATTAGAAGAGGACTGTGTTTACGATCCGAGCCGGATCAAGGTTCTAGAGATTATTCCAAACTAAGATGCTTGCACCTTTGCCAGCTTTTTTATGACCTAAATTGTAATGGAAATACATTGCAGATATGTTTAATTAGATAGGATATGGTTTATATGTAAAAACGTTGTTTAAGTGAATTAATCAATCGATCATTCATAAAATATAAAAGAAATAAGCATAGTTTTGTACTTGTATGTCAGTGTAAGTCAGCTTTTATTTATAAAACACATTTAAAAACATCAGATGTTGCTGGACAATTTAAGAATGTAGTTTTTAAACTTATTGCACAATCAGTTGACAGTGAGACTTTGCATTTCTCTTATCAGTTCCTCAGTTTCAGGTTTACTGTACTGATAAGCATTGCAGTGACGTGGGTCTCTAAAGCACTCAACAAGGTCATGATACTCAACAACTGTTAACATGAATTACTCAGTTGACTCTAAGTGTATAACTGCTACACAAAACAAATCTGAAAGTAGAATTGCGTTTTCGTTTGTATTGCAAAACAGGCAAATAAAACATATAATGTTACTATTATTACCAGTATTGTCATTGTTTTGTTGTTCTTATTGTATTTTTATTAGATTATTGTCAAAAAAGTAGAAATAAAATATGGAGAATGAAATCATACTTTTGGACATACTTTTGGTTTCTGATGCTTATTTTTAGTGCTATTAAAAACTTTGTACATACAGTATGTCTTTTGTAAGTTTCAATTTCAGTATCTGTCACATAGAGCATTGGGGGTTTCCAGACTACATACATAGCCTACAGGCTCATACAATGAATAAATAAATAAATACGTAAGTAAATAAATAAATAAACAGTCAAGCCTGAAATTATTCATACCCCTGGTATTCTGACTTAAATTACTTTTTTTTTTTTGGACCGGAAATGACACAGGCTTCTCCCAAAAGATGATAAGACAATGTAAAAGAGGCATCATTGTGAAAAAAAAAAATTTCTCAGCTTTTATTTACATTTGAACAAAAAGTGGCATGTCCAAAATTATTCATATTTGCAAACTGTCACAGTCTAAACAGGTGGAAAACAGAAGCTCTCTGCTGTTGGTTTGTGGACAGTCATGGCTAAGACAAAGGAGCTCAATGAGGACCTGCTGCTGTGCATTGTGGCTGCTCACAAGTCCGGAAAGGGCTATAAGACCATATTTTAATGTTTTGAAGTTCCAGTGGCTACAGTGAAAAGTATTATTAAAAAAATAAAAAAAGTTTCCATTCTCAGAGGATGTGGTCGAAAGCCAAAAGTGACACCTGTGCTGGCCAGGAGGATAGTGAGAGAGGTAAAAAAGAATCCAAGGATCACCACCAAGGCCATCCTGATGAATCTGGGCTCTGCTGGTGGCAACATCTCAGACAGTCCAACGGACACTGCACACCACCTCTCTAGATAATGCACACAAAAGCCTGCTTGGCATTCGCAAATGCACTAACCCTAACCCTAACCCTAACCTAACCCTAACCCTAACCCTAACACTCATCTGGACAAAGAAGAAGACTTCTGGTCTTCTGTTTTATGGTCAGATGAAACAAAAATTGAATTGTTTGGCCACAATGATGTAGCCTTCATTTGGCATAAAAAAGAAGAAGCCTTTAACCCTAAGAAAACCATCCCTACTGTCAAACATGGGGGTGGGAACCTAATGTTTTGGGGTGTTTTTCAGCTGGTGGACCAGAGAACCTAATCACAGTAAATGGCACCATGAAAAAGGAGCAATACATCAAAGTTCTCAACAACAATATCATGCAGTCTGAAGAGAAACTTGGTTTTGGGCACCAGTGAACATTTCAACCCAAAACACACAGCAAAAGTGGTGAAGAAATGTTTAGCAAAAACAGAAACATTAATGTTTTTCAGTGGCCCAGCCAGAGTCCTGACATAAATCCATTGATCAATTGAGAATCTGTGGAGTGAGCTAAAGATCAGGGTGATGGTAAGGAGACCCTCAAATCTGGAAGAGTTGGAGCTCATCGCTAAAGATGAATGGGCAAAAATACCAGTGGAGACATGCAGAAAGCTGGTCAGCAATTATAGGAAGCGTTTAATTGCTGTAATAGCCAATAAAGGCTTTTCTATTGATTATTGAGAAGGGTATGGATACTTTTAGACATGCCACGTTTTGTTCAAATGTAAATAAAAGATGAGTAATATTTTTTTCCACAATGATCCCTCTTGTACATCATCTTATTATCTTCTGGGAGACGTCTGTGCCATTTCTAATAAAAAAACCTTCCTGGTTGAATAAAAGTAACTTTAAGTCAGAATTTGCCAGGGTTATAAATAATTTTGGGCTTGACTGTATATGTATATGTCTTGGGTTCATGCACCAACTTACAAGACAAAAATTACATTTAAGTGAGGAGTTTATTTTAGAGGGTACAATGCTTGGTATTTAATCATCTAAACAAATTGTGAAGATGTCAACGAGTCAAATGATAATTCAAATCAAAGTACTGAGAAGCTTGTTTTGTACATTTTTCCTGTTAAATTCCCATGAAATTATGTGATCAGTTATAGCAAGTACTGTCACATGCTATGGTTTTTCCAAAGAGAAACTATTTTGGATCAAATCAGTGAGGGGGAAAAAATCCACATTTGTTGTAACTGACAAGTTTTGAAAACTGAATGGACTACTTGGTAATACTTCACTTAATAACAGGAACTACTTCTGTAATTATTCTTATCTACTGTACAGCACCCATTATGTTTTTAAAGCCCTATTTTTTCCATTAAATTGTTATATAATTTTTAGAGTAACACCACCCATCTCAAAAGGTGAAACTGAAAGTACACAGAGTTCATAGATGAATTCTTTCCACTTTTATGACTCAGGCTCCTATATGAAACAATTTAATCCCTGAATAACTTAAGGAAACTACAGTCTGTATTACGTTTGACCTAAACAGCAATAAAATAATCTATTTATGAAATAAATAAAATAATGAAACATCATAAAGCTACAGGGAATACTGAAATACTTTGGTCAGTCTTTCTACTACATCAGTATTTCACAATATATATATTCAAAATTATAAATAAAACCTATGTATGGAGTATGTTTTACAAGAAAATTCTATATACTGTTTTTTTTTTTTTTTTTTTTAAATTTCATATTTAACTCAATCTTTTTAACTCAATAAAATAATATATTCATAAAATAAATAAAATAATAGAATATCATAAAGCTGCAGGGAATACTGAATTACTTTGGTCAGTCTTTCTACTACAACTGTTTGCTAATGTGTAATCTGAGGGTGCAAAAAAAATCAAAATATTGAGTAAATCGCCTTTAAAATTGTCCAAATGAAGATCTTTGCACATCCCTCTATGGTACTCATTATGTTCTAACAGGAAATATTTTTTTCACAAGTTTTTATTACATCAAATAGCTTCAATTGCACAAATATTGATTGTTGTCTACTGTACAGCACCCATTATGTTTTTGAAGCCCTGTTATTTTTTCCTTAAATAGTTACACAATTTTAAAAGAGTAACACCACCCATCTCAAAAGGGGAAACTGAAAGTACACAGAGTTTATAGATGAATTCTTTGCAATTTCATGACCCCTGTATGAAACCATTTGATCCCTCAATAACTTAAGAAAACTACAATCTGTATTACGTTTGACCTGAACAGCTATAAAATAATATATTTATGAAATAAATTAAATAATGAAAAATAATTCAAAATTGTAAATAAAACTTGTGTATGAAGTATGTTTTACAAGAAAATACTATTTCTTTTTTTTTTTCATTGTTTTACTTGTTGTGCAATCTTTACTTGCTTGTTTAGTGTATTCAAAAGTTTTTCAAATTAAGGACTGGCTTATTAGAATTAGAATGAATAATTAGTATCTAAAAGATTATACTGTATATGAACTGAAAATCTGAACAAATGTGAATAACAACAGGTCTTCTGTTATTAAAGAGAGAGTTTGCCCAAAAAAAAGAAAATTGTGTCATCATTTACTCACGCTCTTTTCGTTGTAAACCTGTTTGGCCACAAGTGTTCAAGTTTCAAAAGTGTTCCTATGTCCACGAAATGGCAGCACCGTCTAAAACCTGAAAATTTTAAAATAATAAATGTGAATGGACGTTTTTAGAATTTGTGTCAATAATTAGTTAACTTTTTCTTTTTATGTTTCATTTTACATTTAAATATGTGACCCTAGACCACAAAACAAATTATTAGGGCCAATTTCTAAAATTTATATATAAAATTTATATATCATCTGAAAGCTGAATAAATAAGCTTTCCATTGATGTATGGTTTCTTAGGATAGGACAATATTAGCCGAGATACAGCAATTTGCTAATGTGTAATCTGAAGGTGCAAAAAAAATCGAAATATTGAGAAAATCGCCTTTAAAGTTGTCCAAATGACATTCTTAGCAATGCATATTACTAATCCAAAATTAAGTTTGATATATTTACAGAAGGAAATTTACAAAATATCTTCATAGAACACAATCTTTACAATCTTTCTGATTTTTGGCATAAAAGAAAAAAAATAATTCTGACCTATACAGTGAATCTTTGGCAATTGTTACAAATATACACATTCTTACGACTGGTTTTTGTGGTCCAGGGTGACATATGTACATTTTTATTTAATCACCACAGCATTTAATCTGAAATCTGGTGGAAATTACATTGTTGTAAGGACCACATACACTCTTAAAAATAAAGGTGCTTCACGATGCCATAGAAGAACCATTTTGTCTGAATGGTTCCATAAAGAACCTTTAACATCTAAAGAACCTTCGCAAAAGGTTCTTTGCGGCAAATGAGGTTCTTCAGATTATAAAAAGGTAAGCAAGAAATGGTTCTTTAAAGAACCTTTGACTGAATGGTTCTTTGTGAAACCAAAAATGGTTCTTCTGTGGCATCACTTGAAGAAACTTTTGAAGCACCTTTATTTTTAAGAGTGTAGACCACCATTGACACTCCAACGTTGCAAAGTTGTATTTAAAATATTTGAAATTTTTGCTGCTCTGCTGTACTCCATTACGCACAGCACTGTTTATTTTTTTGGGATGACAAAAAGTTTAAAAAAGGTTAAATTTTTAGGCTACCTCTTACAGCATTCGTCAGTGTCAAAAATGATTGAGAAGGCCAATCAAATCAAAGCTGTGTCATTGCAATTCTAAGCATTCTGCTTTGTCAGCAAGAATGAGAGTTCAAAAAAAGAAAAATCAATCTTGTCTTGCCAGATTTTTTTTTTTTTTCGTTTTGGGTTGAATGATTTGATTTGTTGTTGCTTTTCATGCAGGCTTTAGTTAGCTTTTCTTTTCTTTCTTTTTTTTTGTTAGGTGGTAACATGCTTTAATTCTTCAAAAAAAAAAAAGTTTCATTCAGTGTTGCCAACACATGTCTTACATAGCTAGTTGAGCGACTGCTGTTTTGACTTCTTTCAGAATCAATCACAGACTATTGAGTGGGTAAGTCCAATTAAAATTAAATGAATTTTATTAATTTGAGATCAATTAAATAGAGTTCCTTTCTTCATAAAATTCTGCATGTTTTAAGCATACTACATAATTTGATGTAGTAGGATGATTCATGTACTGTGTATTTGCTCATACAGTATTCAAGTGTATTCACCTTACAGTATTCTTTGGTAAATACTCAAATATTTTTTTATCCCAAATATACTTCAATGATTATTCTATATGTGAACCTTTCAAAGCGATCTAACTACTGTGAATGCCATGGGAAATGGCACTGGAAAACAGAAGGAGCTGTGTCCTGGAACATACATCATGTACCACGGTACTACAGCGAACAATGCATTGAAGATTAAAAAGTATGGATTTAGACCATCTTTTGATGGCATGCTCGGTCGTGGTGTTTACTTAAGTCGGAGTAAAAAGAAAGCATCTCGTTACCCTCTGGTTTGTGGAATTGGAGAACAACCGGTAATTCTTAAAGTAGAAGTTCGAGTGGGAAAAGTGAAAAGGATTGATTATCAAGGTCATCCCTTACAGAAAACCTGGCATCAGTATGGTTATGACACTGCTTGGGTCCCCCCGAACTGTGGAATGGTACCGAGTGGATTAGAAGAGGACTGTGTTTATGATCCAAGCAGGATCAAGGTTATAGACATTACTATAAACCAAAGAAAATGCTAGAAATCTTGCCAGCATTATTTCGGCACCTGATTTTTTTAGTTACCAAAGTTATATGGTAAATGCTCTTCTACATTGAATGAATGAATAAATGAATTAATCATTCATTAAGTAAAATTTAAAAATACTTCTGCATGAGAAACTCCTCAGGTCACATATGAGTCACACACTAATCAGGGAAGTTATTGCAGCTTTGGGTTTTCCCAACTAAAGACTTATACTTACAAACATTTGAGACAAAGGTGAAACGTTAGTGAGGACTTCCTCATTTTCGAGGTTACTTGTAATGTTTGGTATTTAAGCATCACAGAAAATTGTGAAAAAAGATTTACAGTAGGCCCGGTTTCACAGACAGGGCTTAGACTAAGCCAGGATTAGCAGATAGTTCAATTAGGATATTTAAGTAATTTTTATAAACATGCTTAGAAAAAAAAATGCACAGTATAGCTGCAATACAAAAGAAAAACTTTACTAAATTTATTAAGATTTTTTTTTCTAAAATGTTCTAAAATTTGAGTACACAACTTACACATAATTTTGCTTAACTGTTAGTACACAACTTACATATAAGCTTTTCTTTTGTTATGAAACCATACTGCAAATGAACCTACTACTAGCTATATTTATTACCTATATACTTACTATATTTCTAGCACTTTTTTCTTTACACAGTTTTATACAGCAAATAATTCAGATAATTATTTTGTATTTTTCTCTTAATGGATTTCCTTGTAACTTCCTTGTACTGTCACACGCAAACTAACAAAGAGGAACCATCCCTAAGGCAAAAATAAACTTGTTTTTTTCTTGCAAAAATTGTACAGACTGTC
>NW_027394610.1:0-14957 GCF_049309525.1 Garra rufa | reverse complement strand
AAATCAAACGCAGCTCAAATCTGCTTAGAGAATTACATCTAAATTTGCATTATGAATCATGCATTTTGACCCCAGCAGTCTGTCTCCATGTTCTCCGTCTCACGGTAATAAGGCTTCCTCGCCGCAGCCCGGAATTGGCGGCGCTTCTAAATGTCTTATTATGAAACACAAAAAGATTTTTAAAAACCTCGCTCTAGAGCCGCCTGTAACCACTTTCTTCCTTTATAGTTCTGCATAATAACTGTGGAGAGGAAAAGAAAAGATTGATCTCCATAGATCTCCCACTGAGCACTGATTGCACAAACGTGCTGATGCAGAGCAGGTTTGGTGTTTTATACGGCGACGTACCGAATCAGCAAAACTGAGACGCGTTAAACAATGTTATTTCCTGCAATTCACCAAGGAAAGAAACAGTCGCTCTTGGAATTGTTGACCTTTTGTAATAGTTTCATAAAACAATGTTTCTATAAAACAACAATTAAAAGACAGAAAAATACACGTACTTTTCCTTAGGTCATCCAAGATTACAATGAGTTTGTTTCTTCATTAGAAAATGTGAATGGGTGCCGTCAGAATGAGAGTCCAAACAGCTGATAAAAACATCACAATAATCCTCAAGTAATCCACTCCAGTCCATCAGTTAGCATCTTAAAAAGACAAAAACGGCATTTTTGTAAGGAACAAATCCATCTTGAAGATGTTTTTAACTAAAATATGAGTTTATAATCCATAATAACGCTTCCTCCAGTGGAAAAGTGGTCTTGGCCTGAATCAGGAGAAAAATCTGCACAGATCAAGCACCGTTTACAAGCCAAAACAGGTTTAAACAAATATGTGACTGGATTTTGATGAGAGAGACAACAGGAGATGGACTTTCTAACTGGAGGAAGCGTTATTATGGATTGTGGACTCGTATTTTAGTTAAACATGTCTTAAAGATGGATTTGTTTCGTATAAACATGCAGTTTTTGTCTTTTTAAGATGCTAATTGATGGACCGGAGTGGTGTGGATTACCAGTAGATCACCTGCAGTGAATGGGTGCCGTCAGATTGAGAGTCCAAACATCTGATAAAAACATCACAATAATCCACACCACTCTAGTCCATCAGTTAACATCTTGAAAAGACAAAAACTGCATGTTATTAAGAAACAAATCTATCTTTAAGATGTTTTTAACTAAAACACAAGTCCATAATCCATAATAACGCTTCCTCCAGTGAATAAATCCATCTCCTGTTGTCTCTCACATCAAAGCATGCCGTTTTTGTGTTTTTCAGATGTTAATTGATGGACTGGAGATGTGTGGATTACCAGTAGATCACCTGCAGTGAATGGGTGCCGTCAGATTGAGAGTCCAAACAGCTGATAAAAACATCACAATAATCCACAAGTAATCCACACCACTCCAGTCCATCAGTTAACATCTTGAAAAGACAAAAGCTGAAGCAAATCCATCATTAAGATGTTTTTAATTAAAATATCTAAATACTAAGTCCATAATTCATAATAATGCTTCCTCCAGTTAAAAAGTCTATCTTCTGTTGTCCCTCACATCACAATCCAGCCACATATTTGTTTAGAGCTGTTTTGGCTTGTAAACGGTGCTTGATCTGTGCAGATTTCTCTCCTGATTCAGACCAGATCACTTTTTCACTGGAGGAAGCGTCATTATGGAAAATGTCTTAAAGATTTATTTGTTTCTTACAAACATGCTTTTTGTCTTATTTAAGCTATTTATTGATGGACTGGAGTTATTGTGATGTTTTTATCAGCTCTCATTCTGACGGCACCCATTTACACCAATGGAGGATCCATTGGTGATCCCCAAGTAAATACACACCACTCCGATCCATCAATTAACAACTTACTAAGACAAAAATTGCGCGTTTTGATGCAAGAGACGACAGGAAATGGACTGTTTCACTGGAGGAATCATTATTATGGACTCATATTTTAGTTAAAAATATCTTAAAGATGGATTTCTTTCTTGCAAGCATACCATTTTTGTCTTCTTAAAATGTCGGTCATTGTGATGCTTTTATCAGCTGTTTGGACTCTTGTTCTCATTCCCTGGAGGAAGCGTTATTATGAATTATAGACTTGTATTTTAGTTAAAAACGTCTTAAAGATAGATTTGTTTCTCAAAAACACACAGCTTTTGTCTTTTCAAGATGTTAACTGATGGACTGGAGTGGTGTGGATTACTTGTGGATTATTATAATGTTTTAATCAGCTGTTTGGACTCTCATTCTGACGGCACCCATTCGCTGCAGTGGATCTACTGGTAATCCACTGGTAAAAACATCACAATAATCCACACCACTCCAGTCCATCAATTAACATCTCAAAAAGACAAAAACTGTGTGTTTTGATGTGAGAGACAACAGGAAATAGACTGTTTCACTGGATGAAGCGCTATTATCAATCATGGACTCATATTTTAGTTAAAAACATCTTAAAGATGGATTTGTTTCTTATAAACACAACTTTTGCCTTTTTAAGATGCTAACTGATGGACTGGAGTGGTGTGGATTTTTTGTGATTTACTGTGATGTTTTGAATCAGCTGTTTGGTCTCTCAATCTGACGGCACCCATTCACTGCAGTGGCTCTACTGGTAATCAACACCACTCCAATCCATCAATTAACATCTCAAAAACTGTGTGTTTTGATGTGAGAGTCAATAGGAGATGGACTGTTTCACTGGAGGAAGGATTATTATAGATTATGAACTCATATTTTAGTTAAATTTTTGCCATTTTGTCTTTTTAAATGTTAATTCATGGACTGGAGTGGTGTGGATTACTTGTGAATTATTGTGATGTTTTTATCAGTGTTGTTTTTAACAACCATCTTAGATTTAGTCTTAGTCTTAGTCTTTTGGACTAAAATGCTTCTTAGTTTTAGTCAAATTTTAGTCACTTCTATATGTGATAGTTTTAGGCCAATTTTAGTCGACGAAAAGTCAAAAAGGTTTTAGTCTAGTTTTAGTCGACGAAAAGTCAAAAAGGTTTTAGTCTAGTTTTAGTCAAAAAAAGGGGAAAAAAGTAGTCTTTTAACAAATTAATGTAGGTCAGTAAGTATTTTGCTGTTGGGTAGTGTCACTTATAAGTTCTGAAAATAGCAGATCTATAGTTCAACACAATGTGAGCTTCCAGATCGACTATTTTCACCAATAATTACAATAATGAAGGAATGTTTTAGAACATAAAAGACAAACAAGGATGGAATGCTAAAACGGCTTGCCATACTAGTATAGCAAAGAGTATTTAATGCTAAAACGGCTTGCCATAGCGTCAGATACTTTTTAAGTTTTAATTGGCATGCACAATAAGCGGAAATGTCATGCATTTTAAACGTCTGACGGACCACCCACTAACATTTTCGTCTATTCTCGTCTCGTCAACGAAAACTCACACACGTCTCGTCATGTTTTAGTCATCAACGAGCCATTTTTATCTCGTCATCGTCTCGTTATCGTCATGAAAAAAAGTGGCGAAAACAACACTGGTTTTTATCAGCTGTTTGGACTCTCGTTCTGACGGCACCCATTCACTGCAGAGGATCTACTTCTGAGCAAGTGATGCAATGCTACATTTCTCCAAATCTGATGAAGAAACAAACTCATCTACACATTGGTTGGTTGAAGGTGAGGTTTTTAGCTGAACTATTTAGATGAAAACAGAACGTCTGATCAATAACATTTATCTCTTCTCATTAAAGTGCATGTCAACAGTCGTCAGGCGTGTAATAGCGAGGGGCGGGCGTGTTGTACGTGTTGACGTGACGGGGCAGAGTGATCTGTTTCCTCCAGATGGGAGATTTACTGCCGCTGATGAGGGTCACGCAGGAGTCGGGAGCGACACACGTCTCTGCGGTTCGTCAGCTACGGGAACATTCGTGTACATCCGTTGTGTGTGTCTGTTAGTGTGTGTGTGTGTGTGTGTGTCTGTTAGTGTGTGTGTGTGTGTGTGTGTGTGTGTGTGTGTGTGTGCGGTTGGGTTTGTCTTAACAGTGCTAATGAAGTACAAAAAGAGAAATAAGTATCTAGGAGATGACTCAGATTAGCAGGTCAATGGAATGAATCGGATACGTGATTAATGCCTCTAATTAGACTGATGTCGGACCAGACAGCTGGAACTTTCCCTCTTCCTGCAGATCTTCCTCTCGCAGGTTCGTATCAGTCCGCAGGGAAACTAATGAATGTTTATGAAGTTCCAGGCGGCGAACACTGATGAGAAAAATCTTGCCAAATATGAAAAACAGCTACAGTAAAGTACGGTTCACCCAAAAATAATCATTCTGTTGTCATTTTATCACCTACATTTGTGACCCTAGATCTCAAATCCAGTCTTATGTAGCACAGGTATATTTGTAGCAATAGCCAAAAAGACATTGTATGGGTCAAAATAATATTTTTTTTTTTAAGCCAAACATCATTGGGATATTAAGTAAAGTAAATATATCAAAACTTAATGTCTGATAAGTAATATGCATTGCTAAGAACTTCATTTGGACAACTTGATATTCAATATTGGGATTTTTTGCATCCTCAGATTCCAGATTTTCAAATAGTTGTATCTCAGCAAAATAATAACAAAATGATAATGATAACAAACCATACATTAATTGAAAAATTATTTATTCAGCTTTCAGATGTATATACATCTCAATTTATTCTGTGAAACACAAAAGATGATATTTTGAAAAATGTCCAAAAAATTCTAAATGTCAATCTTTTATTGTTATTTTTTTGTGTAAACAATTAAAGTCAATGGAGACCAATGTTGATATTAAAATATTATCTTTTGTGTTTTGCAGGGGAAAAAATTAAGGGGAGTAAATAATGATGGAAAAAAAATTATATATATATATATATATATATATATATATATATATAGTTTTTTATAGAATTAGTTTTTTATATTTAGCAATATTTTTATGTCAAGTTTTGTTGAAGTTTTAGTATTTATTTTAATTATTTTTATATGTATACATATATTTTCTTTTATTTAAACTAATTATTATATATTTATATTTTTTCAATGTATTTTTGCCATTAATATTTTTTTTAGGTAAGACAAATTTTATTTTTTCATTTTTGTTTCAGTTTTAGTGAACTATAAAATTCTATAAAATCTATTTAAGATGAAATATGTGCACTAAAAATAGTTTATTTGATTAAAAAAACATAGAAATTAAGCTGAGGTACTAAAATTACAACTAAAACTGAAATATACATATTTAAATTATGGCCGGGACTCGATTAAAAAAATTAATCTAATTAATTAGAGGCTTTGTAATTAATTAATCGAAATTAATCGCATTTTAATCGCATATAAATATTTGAACTGAGAACAGTGAGAAGTACGGTTTTTCATATGCATTTTTAGTATACCAATGAAGAATGACTGAATACATAAGCTTAAGCAACAAAATATTGTTTATTTTTGTTCAACCAAGTCCAACAGACCAGTGCAATATGGCCATTAAGTGTAGCAATAAGATACAGTGTTTCCCCTAGGTTTCCATACTTTTTTTTTCGGTACTTTACCCTACTTTGTGTAATAACGAAAACATTTATTTTAGTGAAAAAATAAGTCCAAAACTCTCTATTTTAACATTTTGAACAATAGGGCTTTACAATCTTTTGCTATTTTTTTTTAAAGAAATTCTTGTGTTTTAATTTTTCTCATAATCAAATGAAAGCATAAACATTTATTTATTTTTAATCAAATGAAAAATAAAAATTTTAAATTTTTGGCAAACAAACAGGTTTGCTGTTAAAATCAATAAATAGTAATAATTTAACATTTAAATAATAATTGTAGTATTTTTTTTCTACAATTAAGTGGTTAATCTTGTTGTTATATTTATTTTTTATCATATATATTTATTTTTTGTCAATTATTTAAATAGGAATATTGTTCTGTTTCATGTTAAACCATACTTTTATTTTGACAGGTTGCCGTGAAGTTTCTGTGTGTAAAGTATGATATGATGCTAGTTTTCTCAAATGAAACGGTAAAAGTGAAACTCACAGCAGTTTTGGAGATTGAGTTTATCTGTTCATATGAGATGCAAATGCCAAAAAGTAGCGGGAGCATCACGCGTGCGTCAGTATGCGTGTAGTAAAAAAAAAAAAAAGAAAGAAACGCGTCTCCACCATTCATACATACAGATACAAACGGAACATGCAGGATTCGTATTAAAACGGTCTTTTTGCATTTCAGTTTTGACAGACACTAGTCCATATCGCGATTTGAATTAAGTCACAGACCACACTGTAAACCCTAATGTTGTCTTTACTTAAACAATCAAGTAATGTTGACTAAACATTACTTACAATTTTGCATGTTGGTCCTGTCACTTAAAAATGTGAGTTAATTGAACTTATTTACCATCAAAATGCATAAACTTAAGATTTCAAGTGTTGTGAGCTCAAAATCATGATTAATCCTTAGAAAAAAAAAACATTTTCAAAAGGTCATTTTCACAAATGTAGTCTTTTTGATTGTAAAATTCTAATACCATGTGCAAGGTATTTTCTCTTTTTTAAATCAGAAAACAAATGGCTTCAGTTAAAATTATTCACCATAATGGGGACACATTTGGGCTACTTATTTTTATTTATTTTATTTTTTTGTGACACTGGTTTGCACAGTTTGATTTTAATGCTTTTAAGCAAAGCTGAGGAGCTTCTACTCCCTTCGGAAAGGCGTGCACATCATACGATGCCCCACATCCACATTCAGCTGTGGTGCGTGCATTATGGTAAAAATAAGTGCTTGCAAGAATTTTCTTTTTACGCTTGAAACCAAATATTAACAGCACAAAGTACGCCAATCTTTCTGAAATCCATATAGTAAACTAGTTTCTAAAC
Source organism: Garra rufa (assembly GCF_049309525.1). NCBI lineage: Eukaryota > Metazoa > Chordata > Actinopteri > Cypriniformes > Cyprinidae > Garra > Garra rufa. The sequence continues at coordinate 8,074 of NW_027394610.1, read as the reverse complement.
TCTACAGTGAACGCAAAATCACATTACAACAACTAATAGCGAAAGTGCTTTATCGGAAATCTGACATATTATTATAGTTTGAAAATGGCCCGCGCTTACATTCGCACATATCACAGTTCTTTATTTAACGTGATTGGCCATGCAAGGAGTTCCGCCTAGCAACAAGAGAACTGATTGGTCCTTTTGTTGCTGACACCAAGTTTGAAGACGGATGCTTTTCTTCTATGTTCGGTAAGTAAATTATGTAAATGTAAATATAAAGTGATGATTTTGAGTGAAAAATGCTTATTTAAATCCTTGTGGTACGTTTCTATAATAAAAGACAACACAGCCATGGACAAACTTTGACAGCGTATCCATCAAGTAACGTTAACTTATATGGATTTGAGATGGTATGATAACTGAGATATCAAATTAGTCTTTATTTGATTTGTAATACTGAAACATGTTAGTTAATTCACTTAATCATAGTGTAATCGTGTATTTCTGTGGGAAAGAACATGGCAGCCACTTCTCTGATCAATTAACGTTTCCCCCACACCTTAACTTACCTTGCCATTAAGCAACAATACTTTCTTAATGATTTTGGGATGGTATGATTAAGGAAATTACAACTTATTTCTTATTTTACCAGAAGGGTGTACATATTTTATGAAGTCGCCTAATCGTTTTTCTTTGAGAGAAAGAACATGGCAAACAGTTACTCCTTAAAGTTAGACCATGTGAGTTATCGTTAGTTTTTTTTCGGCCAATTTTGTCAGTGTCGCCATTAATTAACAATATATATTTTGCATAATGTTATCAAGGCATGAATGTAAAGTCGACAATTTTGACTTGTACAGAGCATTTGTAAAGTATGCACATTTAGGTTTATTTTTGGATAACGCTATAAGACTACAATCTTAATTATAGAGTTTTTTTTTTTTTACTGACTTTGTTAAACTTATTATTTTCAACTTTTCTGTTACAGGTTACATTAGACAATGACATGTGGAAATGTAAGTATTGTGTTTTTGACTCTGCAAGCATTTTTGTTCAGCAAAAAAAAATTTTTTAGTGATCTATTCCTTTAACATGATAAAGAACACCAATTCTTGCCTCTTCATTATTTACTAATTATTTATTAGCCTGTAGAGCATTTCTGTGTGGAAGCTAATGTGATTAGTGACCTGACCTTGTTTCCCCCCAGGTTTGCATGGAGTTCAACAGTATTATAAGCAAAAATCTAAAGCAGGAATTCTAGAAAAACCTGGACAGACACAGTTCACAGTTCATGGACCTTTGTAAAACCAAAAGGGGGTCTCCTGGTCAGCGCTCGTTGAACTTTTTGCAGCAAATAAAGGTCAGTAATTATTTGTCTTATTTAACATAACTTGAAGGATGGAAACCAAAAACAGAAATCCTCTCATCATTTCCTCACCCGCAGTTGTTCCAAACCTGTATAAATTTCTTTGTTTTGCTGAAACCAAAGTAAGATATTTTGAAGGAATATTTGTAATCAAACTATTTTGGTGCAGCACTGACTTCCTTAGTATTTCTTTTTAGTATGTACATGTAAGTGGTGCATCAAAACAGCTTGGTTTGAAACAAATTTAGGGTGAGTAAATGACAGAATTTTCATTTTTGGGGGAACTATCCCTTTAGAAGTATTTATTTTAACAATGTAATTTATTTATTTTCTCATATCAGTAATCTGTTATGTATGATAATCTAATATTTAATTTATATCACATATTCTCACAACAATGCTTAAAATAGATTGATAGTGAGTTTTTTGGCTTTAATAGAATTTCATGTTTTCATGTTTTAAAGTCAGCCCAGCCAACTGAGGTCCGAACCCTTGTTCTTCGGGGACTGCCTATCATGCTCGGAGATGATGATTCTTCTTTCTTCCAGTCATGTTTAGTAAGTAAATCTCTTCTTATAAGGGATAGTTCACCCAAAAATTATTAGCCCATGGTTTACTGACCTCAAGCCATCCAATCAGAGTTATAATAAAATTTATCCTGGTTCTTTCAAGCTTTTTAATGACAGTGAATGGGGGATGAAATTTTGAATCTCAAAAAATTCCATCCATCCATCCATCATTAAACTGCCCAACAAGGCTCCAGGGGGTTTGTATCAGTTTGTTTAAGAAAATATCCATGTTGGATTAGAATTAGTGTTTTTAAAATAAAATACAAATTTAGCGGGCATTCTGTTAAACATGCATTGATGATGAACCTTGGATTTCTGATCACAATACTATATTTATACCTCTTTTTTCACTAGGTATCTGATCATCACAACACTATCCTGGATGTGCCAGTGGGGATCCTATTGGAGGACACTGATCTTCAGTCTTCCAACTCCTTGCATTTGACTTCTTCAGTTTGAATAATTCTTGAAGGCCAAGTGGTGATGGACAAAGTGCAGGACCTCCCACAGGCAATCTGACTTCTCTTCGGTCTGATATACCTACTACACCTGAATTAACCAAGATCATTCACCAACAAGTTTGATTTCATCTGGCGTGTACTGATGTCAATGGGACAGAATGCTCTCAAGCCAAGAGTGCAGTCTCTGGCAAACCAACTTTTTGCTTGAGAAACGTCACTGTGATACTTTAACATTCTTTGTTTTGAGTCCCCCCCCCCCCCCCCCTTAATTTACTCCATTATCCATTTTATAAAGAATGTTTTAATTGTTAAATGCAAAGTTCTACAACTGTTGTGTCGTAGTTAATTTGGGATATTGTTACACCTCTGTAGTCTGGTTGTGACAGTAATATTTCCACTACAGTATTGTTTTTGATGTAATTTTGGTGAAAAACACAATATGCTGAGTACGTTTTATTTTAGTTTGCTATGTTTAAACAAAGCTTAAATAGTCAAATGCAAAGTTAACATTAAAATAAATACTTGATACTTGAGTGAAATATATATGTGACCCTGGACCACAAAATTGCCGCTGGGGTATATTTGTAGCAATAGCCAAAAATACATTGTATGGGTCAAAATTGTTGTTTTTTTCTTTTATGCCAAAAATCATTAGGAAATTAAGTAAAGATAAAGTTCCATGAAGATTTTTTTGTAAAATTCCTACTGTAAATATATCAAAATGTAATTTTTGATTAGTAATATGCATTGTTAAGAGCTTAATTTGGACAACTTTAAAGGTGCTTTTCTGAGTATTTAGTTTTTTTTTTTTTTTGCACCCTCAGATTCCAGATTTTCAAATAGATGTATCTCGGCCAAGTATTGTCCAATCCTAACAAACCATACATACATTAAAAAGCTTATTTATTGACCTTCCATATGATGTATACATTTCAGTTTTCTAAAATTTAACATTATGACTGGTTTTGTAGTCCAGGGTCACATATGTGCATAGAGTTGTACAATTGATGTACTGCACTAGTTAAACATTTTATACTGTATTTTCATTAATATTGTGACATCTTGTCAATAAAAAAAATCTAAGATTAATTATGCTGTTCATTGTTTTATTTCAGTTCGGTGTGTGCACTAAGAATGCAGTCAAAAATAAGAAAATTGTTGAACCGTTTCAGTTACTTTCCATGTTGAGTTAACTTAAATATATAAGTACATTTGAACATAATTGTTTAAGTACATTGAATAAGTACTAAGTTTATTGAACTGAACGATTTAAGTGTAGTCTACAAAACCGCAAAGTTAAATAAACTTAGATATTCAAGTTTTGGGAAACTCCATTACTCAATTAAATTGAGGCAACGAGTTTACTCAATCACTTTAGTACAGTCAACTTATTAGGGTTTTCAGTGCAACTTTTGATGTATCAATCCAAAAATCGACGAATTTACGTGGCATTCCGCGCTATAGTAAATTCGGTTTTTATGAATGAAGTCCGCGATCCAGTCCGTGTTTTCACGGAGGAGACATTGTAAACGCGCCCCCCTAAGATAATGGTAGGGGAAACACTGGGATATTTAGAAATATACTAGCCTACATTTCAGAAATTCAGGTCCCCTATAGGTACTAGGTAGGTAGACCTTCTGTAAAAGCACTGAGGTGATACTTGAGGCTCGATGTGCTGCGGTGGTGCTCCAGTATAATCGGTCCGCCGAAACTCATCCAGTGAGAAACGTTCCGCGGTGCAAAATTAAGTGCGATTAAAATGCGTTAAAAAAAATTAACGCGTTATTTTTGTGTAATTAATTAATCTAAATTAACGCGTTAAAGTCCCGGCCCTAATTTAAATCAATCAAATTAACAAAAATGAAAATAAAACTGAATGACAAAAATAAAAATGACAAACTACTATAACGTAACAAAAATTAAAAGTGCTAACTCAAAAACAATAGTAAATACTATAATAGCATAAAACACATTTTCAAATAACATTTAAATTACTGTCAGAGTGGTTTAATTTAATTTCCAAGCAAACACAACTTCCTCCAATGCAAATGAGGCATTTTAGGACTCTGACTTTAAGAGTCATTAAATAGTCGATGCAATTAATGTTGTAACACACAAAAAAAGCAGTAAACGAGAACAGACACATCACCCCTAGATAAGAAACATCCTATTTCAAAATAATCTAAAAGCACAAAGTAAACTACGTTTGTCTCCCAGTGCAAGTAGGCGGTTTTGACCAGAATAAACTGCAAAGAGAACCAGAGCTTTCAGCAGCAGTCAAAGGTCTGAGACACAAGGCTATAACTCAAACACAGCACAAATACAGACACAAAGTTTGTGAAACAAGTCCAGAGGACATTTCCCAGCATGCCCTAGGCTTTCACATTACAGTACAATTTCAAGGCCAAACTAATCAGCGGCCTGACATTCATCACAGTCGCTGTACTGAACAGACGGACGGATGGATGGATAGATGGATGTTTGCTGCTGCAATAGGAAACTTTTTGCTTGCTGTCAGCTTTGTGACATTTAGAAAACAAAATCGATTAATCTGAAGTATATCGAAACGTCCCAAACCTCGCCAGCGGTCTCAGCGGATGCGCCACGTCCAGTTTTAGGGTTCGACTGTCCGGGTTTACAAACACACGCTGACAGCTCAAAGATGTTTGACTGGTGGGCAAACAGACCAGCTGCGTCACTGACGGTCTAACGGGTCCAAACAATTTGACGTAAAGCATCTTGATGGCATGTTAGAGAAGAAATGATGGCGAGGGGCATCCAGAGCAAAGGTCAAACGCTGGATGAATGGCTGCTCATCACACAGTAACCTTAAGCCACAAAGTTTCCAAAATGATGATCAGATGCATCATTTGCACGGGAAAACAGAGAACAAAACCAATAGAGAGATATTAAAGGAGAAACCAGAGTCACACAGAGGTCAAAACATCACTTGGACAAGAACAACCTACACTCTTAAAAATAAAGGTTCTTTATTGGCATCAATGGTTCTATGAAGAACCTTGAACATCAATGGAACCTTTCAAATGCAAAAACGGTTCTTCATAGTTGAAAAAGGTTCTTTAGATTTTTCAAATGTTCTTTAAAATGGTTCTTTTAGGAACTGTTCGCTGAAAGGTTCTTTAGGAAACCAACAATGGTTTCTTTTATGGCATCGCTGTATAACCACCCTTTTGGAAGCACGTGCGAAGTATTACTTCTAAAGTATGCTACACTTTTACTATAATAAAAGGGAATTTGCATTTGTGTATACTTTCTTTCTTTTTTCTTAGTTTTGTTTTTAGAACTGTACTGTCTTAATGGTTTGATGTTTTACTGCTGTTTAGGAAAAATATAATCTGATAAAAGAAAAATTCGCTCTGAAATCCCGATCTGAAAGAAATGATTTGCGAACCCACACAGATCCTGATCTGAATCAAATCATTCGCAATCTGTGCTTTGTAGTTCTGATCTAAAGGAAACTATTTGTGAACCTGCTCTGAAGTTCTGATCTAAATGAAATGATTTGTGATCCACGCTCTGAGGTGCCGATCTAAATAACGATTCGCAAACCATCATTTTAGATCAGGACTTGGAGTGCAGATTGGGAATCATTTGACTTAGATCGGAACTTTGCGTATCGCAAATCATTTGATTTGAATCATTCAATTCACAAAACGATTTGCAAACCCACACCGAAGTTCAGATATAAATGAAATGATTCACAATCTGACCTCCAAAGTCCCGATCTGAATCAAGTGATTTGCAATACTAGAAAGTTCCGATCTGAATCAAATGATTCGCAATACGCGATTTGAAGTCCTGATCTGAAACAAATGATTCACGACACGCGATCTGACTGGAACGCTTCGAAACGATGAATCATTTTGTGTCGCAACGGTTTAACTGATTTGGAGTTTCAAAAAGCTCAGTTTCACCCATCACTACGTGCTTTTTAAAATTATTACAAGCGGTGTCGAAATTCAAAAATGAATTTTAATTTGATCTGGTTTTTGCTAGTGAATCACTTGACAAAAATGATTGTGAAGTGACGAGTTTGAATCAATCAGAACGGTTCCTCTTCGCGTCTTCAGCCATGTTTGCACGACTCCGCCAGTACTACTACTTGCTTAGCTCGATTGTTTTCTGACAAAAGGTGTGATGTTCTTTTTAATTGCATGAAAAGATATGTGCTTATTGACTAAATGAAATAGATACATTGTCATTCAATAATTCTCTTCATGGTTTCCAGGTCCTAAAAGTCCAATTCAAGCACTTTAAAGGAGTAGTTCACTTTCAAAACAAAAATTTACAGATAACGTACTCACCCCCTTGTCATCCAAGATTTTCATATCTTTCTTTCTTCAGTCGTAAGGAAATTATGTTTTTTGAGGAAAACACTTCAGGATTTCTCTCCATATAATGGACTTCTATGGTGCCCCCGAGTTTGAACTTCCAAAATGCAGCTTTAAATGGCTCTAAACGATCACAGCCGAGGAAAGAAGTGTCTTATCTAGCAAAACAATCATTAATTTCTGAACAAAAAAAAAAAAAAAAATACAATTTACATATGTTTAACCTCAAATGCTTGTCTTGTCTAGCTCTGTGTGTACTCTGTGTAGAGATTAAAAAGTATATAAGCTGTAAATGTTTTTAGAAAATAACCGATCGTTTCGCTAGATAAGACCCTTCTTCCTCGGCTGGGATCGTTTAGAGCCCTTAAAAGCTGCATTTTGTAAGTTCAAACTCACGGGCACCATAGAAGTCCATTATATGGAGAGAAATCCTGAAATGTTTTACTCAAAAAACATAATTTCTTTACGACCGAAGAAAGAAAGACATGAACATCTTGAATGACAAGGGGTTGAGTACATTATCTGTAAATTTTTGTTCTGAAAGTGAACTATTCCTTTAAAGGATAACTGTTGCCAAAATGCAACCTGGGCTGTTTTTTTTTTTTTTTACTGTAAACGAGACAAACTTATATCTAAAAGCATAATTACGACAAACAAGCCGTTTTTGAGATTGACCATGATTTCGTTTTGTGGTCAGTGGCCGGTGAATGGGAGTACTAGGGCATAACTTTGAGCGCATCAAAATCGATACTTTTACAACACTAAGAAGACACGACACACCATGACACTTTGCTGGAAGTATGGCCTGGGTCTCTACACATGAACTCCAGCATTGAGAACATTGTTTGTGTACACAGAGTTTACTAAAAAGAAAGGTTTTGAACAACTCACTTTCACTGTTTGAGTTTCCGCTCGCGGCCGTCTTGCCAGTCAAGAAGTGTCCATCTCCGAATGCGAGGATGGATAGCTTCTAAAGCATATTTCCAATAAATGCACGGCTAATTCGTTGTTTTGTCGCAAGTGAAAAACAATATTAAATTTCTAGTTGTAAAAAGAGCCTCATATAAGCCTAATATTTCGTCCATTCATTCGCATTCGGAGATGGACACTTCTTGACTGGCAAGACGGCCGCGAGCGGAAACTCAAACAGTGAAAGTGAGTTGTTCAAAACCTTTCTTTTTAGTAAACTCTGTGTACACAAACAATGTTCTCAATGCTGGAGTTCATGTGTGGAGACCCAGGCGATACTTCCAGCAAAGTGTCATGGTGTGTCGAGTCTTCTTAGTGTTGTAAAAATATCGATTTTGATGCGCTCAAATGTATGCCCCTAGTACTCCCATTCAC
>NW_027394609.1:0-14959 GCF_049309525.1 Garra rufa | reverse complement strand
ATATATATATATATATATATATATATATATATATATATATATATATAAATAAAATGTAATTAGATAATATATATATATAATCTATTATCATTGTAATATTTTTCAATGCATACCTTCAAAATAAGTGTAGATTTAGTTCTTTAAAAAAATAAATAAATAAAAATAAAATATATATAAAAAATGTATATATATAATTTTTTAAATATATATATATATATTTTTTAAAGAACTAAATCTCCACTTACTTTTTTAATTACAATGATAATAAGAAATTTAACAGAACAGCAGATGTAATGAAAACATAGTTTGAATTCAGATCATTTCTGATGATCAACTGGCAGATCAAAGAGTTTTGGAATAATTCCAAATTGAATAAAAATAAACTAACTTTTTAAAAGAAATGTACACTTACTTTGAAGGTATGCGTTAAAAAATTACATTGATAATAATATGAAATTTAATATGTTTCTTGAGCATCAAATAAGCCTATTAGAGTGATTTTTTAGGAAAGTAATTAGAATAATTTGACACTGAAGACTGGATTAATAATGCTTAAAATTTAGCTTTGCATCACAGGAATAAATAAGATTTTAAATAAATGTATTTAAATAGAAAACAGATATTGTAAATTCTGTAAACACTGTAAAAATTGTAAACACTGCTGTTCAAAAGTTTGGGATCAGTCAGATTTTTTATGTTTTGTCTCATGCTCATCAATGTTCCAATTATTTGATCAAAAATACAGAAAAAAAATAACATGAAATATTGTGATTTAAAATTAAAGTTTTCTATTTGAATGTACTTTAAAACGTAATTTATTTTTGCGATAAAAAGCTTAATTTTCATCAGCTATTACAGTTTTCAGTGTCACATGATCCTTTAGAAATCACTTTAATATGCTGATTTATTATCAGTGTTGGAAACAGTTGTGCTGCTTAATATTTTTTTGAAACCTGTGATACTTTTTTCAGGATTCTTTGATGGATAAAAAAAATCAAGCATTCAAAATAGAAATCTTTTCTAACAATATAACTGTTTACAATCTCTTTTTTACCAATTTAACACATCCTTGCTGAATAAAAGTATTAATTTCTTTCAAAAAAAAAGAAAAGAAAGAATAAAAATTTACTGACCCCAAACTTTTGACACACATCACAGGTTCCAAAAAAAAAAAATTAAGCAACACAACTGTGTCCAGCACTGATAATAAATCAGTATATTAGAATGATTTCCGAAGGATCATGTGACAATAAATACTGGAGTAATGATGCTGAAAAATTCAGCTTTGATCACAGAAATAAATTTGATTTTTAATGTATATTAAAATAGAAGAGTGTTGTTTTACATCGTAATAATGTTTTACAATATAACATTTTTCCTGTATTTTTGATCAAATAAAACACAGCCTTGATGAGCATTAAAAATGTACTTAAAATACATTAAAAATCTTACTGATCCCAAACTTTTGACTGGCAGTGTACGTATATAAACACACTCGCACCATTTTTAAGACTTGGTATGTGGTACAAGCTTATGTGCATTCCCATCACAAGTGAAAAACATACTTTTGTAAAGTAAAAAGCATGTGAATTGGGATGCAGCCTCAGTCTACAAAAAGTGGCAAAATGCCCCCAAAAAAGGTTTAAACTGAATGTTGTTGAACGGTTTAATCTCACTGTAACACGCTAAAGTTCTGAGCGTGTTATTCTGCATGACACAGCAGCTTGGCTAGAGAAACTCTGCTACTGAGTTCAAAGCCCAAACAACTGCATTTATCTCCTGTATGGATACCTGCTATTGCTATAACGGATGCTCTGATAGTGTCTGTGTGTGTTTTTGCATGGATATCACGTTACTTATGAAGACATATTACTTCCCTATCCTTAAAAGCACACAACTCTGATATTTATCTGAGCGTATGTACACACATCCCTTAACGCTCATAATGGGAAACGTCACTCTGATCAAAGTCCCTGCCACGGCTTGGTGTGTGGAAGTTCTAAACCCTTACAAATATCAGAACTGTCAGCTAACATGTTTGCAGAAGCACACAAGAATTAGTGAGAGACAGCACCAAGATGAATTACTTCAGGAAGCATTCGGAAAAAAATGGTTTACCTTAAAAGGGACATCAGATGTAAAATCAACTTTTACATGGTGTTTGCATGAAATGTGTCTTAGCAGTGTGTGGACACAACCACCCCACAATGATAAATATCCATTCACTTTTTTTAATCCCCATAAAACCTAAACAGTGTAAATGATCAAACTGTTTTGACGCTGTCTGCCATTGTCTCCAGGCTCAAGCAGCTGCAATGAGATCTGGTAAGCAATGCAGGTGTTTTGTAGTTGAATGTAAAAGTGAACATAAGAGCCTTTATTTTTTCCCAACATCAGAGCCACTGAGGATGCAGTGAATTTGTTTTGTTTTTGATGGAGAAAAAAAAAAAAAACTAACAGAAAAGCTAATAATTATCATTTAAAGAGGCATGCACCGAAACGGGTCGCTGTAAACTAGTGTTGCCTGATATACCGGTACTAAAAAGGAACTGCTGTGAGAGTCAGTTCATGAGCATTTTACTTTTGAGATAAAAAAAAAAAAAAAAAAAATCTCATATTATATACAAACAGAAACGTAAAGGCAGCAACCCATCAAAATAAAAGTTCAACTTAACTTGACAGAAATATTACTTAATGTAATAATAGTACTACTAGTAATAATAAAAACATTATTAAAACAATATTTAACCAGTTTAATATTTACCAGAATTTATTTACAAGAACATTGCAAATACAAAATCTCAAAAAATAAATAAATAATTCTTTATAAAATCTAATTATCTTTATAAATTGCTTATGATTATTACAATTTAAGTGAAACTATTAAAATGGAATGCAGAAAATTCATAAAAAACAGATTCACAGAATGATCAAAATAAAACTGAATTTGAAAAAAAAAAAAAAAAAAAACATTATATAGGGCCCTAAAATGTAATCTTTGTTAAACTTTTAAGAAATTGCTGTTAAATCATTACATTTCATGATTTCAATTATTTAGAAATGCTTTTTGATTCTTATTTTTAATGTAACCATTAAAATAGAGTCTAGAAAAATTCAAAATGGTAAAAACAGAATCTAGAAAAATTAAAATGAACAAATTTCATAGGGCCCTATTTATTTAATCTGTGTCTTCGATTTATTTTATGTGTTCTTTAGTTTTTTACTTGCATCTATGTTCTAATTATTAATAACTTAGCTCTTAGAGGGATAAACACTTTTTTAAAAAGATTAAATAACTATAACCTCCATTTGGATCATCTATTGTCCATTTCCTTTACCTGTCGTTCTATGGTTTTGCTGTAGTATCGGTTCAGTAGTAATATAGAGATATTTAGGTATCGTTTGAGTCAAAATTTTAGTATTGTGACAACACTACTGTGAACAAAGCTGTTTTTGACGAGGAAAAAAAGGGTGTTGTTTTACATGACCATTGAGGAATATTAGCCAAAATATGTTACAGACAATTCATGAAGACCCTTAAGAATCATGTTAACTTGTGAAAAATATGCATCTGATATGCCGTTTAAAGCGAGAAAATCGCTTCACACTTACAGTATAACACAAAAAAGTGTGTCTTGTCCATGCAATAAAAGTCCAAACTGAGGTACTTTACAAACACATAACGCAGTTGAAAGTTTAAAGTATGCCCACTGCTTTATTAATTAATTGTTAGGATAATTTTGGTTCAGTAATAGTAAAATAAATGGGAACAGATGCAAAGTCTGTCCTTTAAACATTAGAGACATAAATGTGGCGCCAATAATTTGGTATGTGTAAATTAAACTCTTAATACAGCAGATGTAATTTAAAAAAAGCACTTTGTGAGTTGAGAAAATTTCTGATGATCAGTTGGCAGATCAAAGAGTTTTGAAATAGTCCCAAAATGAATAAAAATAAAAACTATAAAAGCAAAGACAAATAAAAACTTTTTGGATACCCAAGACGAGTAGAAATGTTTCAGCTGTGAGGATATAGCATCAAACCTTTTAATGGACTGACAAGCAAATTGAAAGAGTTCAATAAGTGCTGTGGTTGAAAGGATATACCTTTCAATGAGTCTGTCAAAACATTTACTCAGCAGAGAAGTTAATGCAAGAAGACATTTGCATTACCTGACAGTTGAGGTTTTCTTCAATAGTTTTACTGTGTGCTGATCAATACATGGTCAACATAAAGATGGAAACGTCACCTGAGCTCCAGTGTTGAGTAAAGTTTTAAAATAATTTTACAACTGAATAATAAATATAATTAGCTTTTTGTGTTGGTTTGTTTCAGTTGGACATTATATTTGGTGTTACAGTTCAGAATTTCCATAAATTTCCGCATCTATGCAATGCATCTCCATCTGCGTATGAGTTATTTGATGGTTTCACCAGTAAATTTTAAGCATGAATAAAACAGTAAACAGTTTTCAGTATCCTCACAGAAGGGGAAATCACGCTCATTTTCAAACCGTTATGGTTAGCAAAATAATACATGTGATTTATTTCGCCATGCTCGAAATCAAGGACTTTTGGCATTTATTTTTGGGTTATGGACTGCTCTAAAGAAGGAATAAACTGCCTTGGGCCTGCCATTGTCAAGAACACCCACATTTACATATAAATTGGGAAACTGAGTGAGCAAGAGTAGAGAAAATCAGAGAGATAGAAACAGAGAGGGGGAGGGAAAAAAAGAGAAAAATATAAAACGAAATGTTGACAATGTGTGGTCTTTAGTGAGCGCAAGAGTGCCGCTTGTGAGTGTAAAGAACGGTGCTTTAATATCTCATGATTTCTGGCTTCCAGCTGTCTGTATACGTGAGCATAAATTCTTTATGATAGCGGTAACCCTAAGCAGACGAAAGTTTCCTTTCTATCCAGAGGTAGAAATATTTAAACAAGTGTTATTTTAAGACTAGCATATGCTGTGTTTTTCGCATACATTTTGCATTCACATTCATCTTGCACTGCTAAAACATGTATCATTTAATACATTCTGCTAACATAACAGTGGTTATGTGAGAACTTTTTGCTTCTGAATTCTGACAAAACAGAAACACTAATCATCGCCCCTGAAAGTAAAATCCCAAAGATTATACAATATATTGGTGACTTAGGCTCGTCTGTCCAACCGAGCCTCAGGAATTTAGGTGTTGTCTTCGAGTCAGCTATGTCCTTGGAGCTTCATTCTAAACAATTAGTTAGAAACTGCTTTTTTCAACTGAGGAACATTTCCAAATTAAGATCATTTGTGACCAAAGGTGAGTTAGAGATGATTATTCATGCGTTCATCTCCTCACGTTTAGACTACTGTAACAATCTTTTTACGTGTTTGAGTAAGAAGGAGCTTCATCATCTCCAGGCTGTTCAGAACTCTGCTGCAAGGCTTTTAACTCACATTAAGAAAAGAGAACACATCACACCTGTTTTAGCATCGCTTCACTGGTTACCAGTTCAGTACAGAATTCATTTTAAAATCCTGGTTCTTACCTTTAGAGCCTTGCATGGCCAAGTCCCTACCTACATCACTGACCTGATACAGCTTCACAATCCTACCCGGAGTCTCAGGTCTTTAGATCAGATGCTATTAGTTGTTACCCGCACTCATTTTAAAACTAGAGGTGACCAGGCATTCCAGGCAGTTGCCCCCAGGCTGTGGAATGCTTTGCCCCTTGTTCTACGTTGCGCGAACTCAGTTGATTCTTTTAAAAAAGAACTGAAGACTTTGCTCTTCAAGCAGGCTTTTGGTTAGTCGAGGGTTTTTTTATGGCTGTTTGTTGTGTTTGCTGTTTGTTTTTTGTGGAATGTATTTAAATTGTTCTAGTATTACATTTTACTGTGAAGCACTTTGTGATGTCTATCTGTGAAAAGTGCTATAGAAATAAATTTTACTTACTTACTTACTTACTTACTCAGTTTGAGATCAAATTAATGTCAGATTATTGCTGTAAATAACAAACATAGCATTTTTGGTTCTCCAGTTTCTCCGTGGTACTAGAGCATGTACACACATGCACACTCTTCAAAAACAATGCTTTAATTCACTTAACAAACTTAAAAATAATAACTAATCAAATACATATTGATTGTAATACATGTTGACTTCCCTATTTTGTTCATAAGTCATAATAACAAGAAACTATGCTTCTAAGCACAGGTCAAAAGCTGTTCAAACCACGCAATTTGAGATGCTGTTTGCAAATTTCTGTTGGAACTGTGGATTCGAAAAAAAACAAAGATGGCCGTATTATTTCAGCGATGCCGAAAATAGGATGGAATTCAGTCATAAAAATGGAATTTCCTGTATAACATGGAATGTAAAGGAATTTGCCAAATTTTAGATTAATAAATCAAAAGTAGGTCAGTACACTTAAATCAGAATGTGATGTGTCTGTGAATTAGGAGTTGCAAAATGCTATTTAAATATGAATCCTATATGTTCTCTGTGTGAATGAATGGCGCAAGCGCACAGTTCTGTTTACTACACATACTGAAGCGCATGTGACATTTACTATGTGTTCAGCCTCTGCCGCCTCAATTTAAGAGTACATAAACACAAACATCTCCAAAACTGCTCTAAAAGTCACTTGAGCATTTTACGATTTCTTTTGAAAATCGTTCAATCGTCAGATACAAACAGAAACCAAAGGTCTTCACAGCAATCTGTCAAAATAAAAGTTCAGTTTAACCTTTGTGTGCGCAAAAAGTTACCCTGTTATAAAAAAAAAAAAAAACGGCATTTGCTGGTTAGGTAGGTTTTGAAGCATGGCTGCTGGTTTGAGCTGGTTTAAGATGGTCATGAGCTGGTTTAGGCTGGTCATGAGCTGGTTTAAGCTGGTCATGTGCTGGTCTTAAGCAACTAGTTATTGCTCAGGACCAGCTTAAATCAATTTATGACCAACACTTGACCATCTTAAACCAGCTAATGACCAGCTAGGGACCATCTTAAACCAGCTCACAATAGTGTCCATGCTTCAAAACCATTTTGAATTTAATCAAAATCAATTTAATTTTTGATTAGTAATATGGGTCACATTTTATCCCAATGTTTTTGCTGCTGACCATTGATGATCCAGTTCTACCATACTAATAAGCAAAAAAATACTTTAGATAAACTAACATTGTGCTTTATTTTATTTTATTTTTTATTTTTTTATTGCTGAAGAGTGTTGAACCTTCTTCTGTATTCTATACGTAAAAAAAATGTTTGGAAAGGGCTTTTACATTTGCTAAAAAAATATAACTTTTTTTTTTTTAAACAAACAATCCCTGCCCAGATTTTAAAAAGTAACACAAAAGTAATGCAAAAGTAACGTAACACATTACTTTCCAAGTAACACAATCAGTTACTTTTTAGGACGTAACAAAATATTGTAATGCATTACTCAAAAAGTAACCTTCCCCAACACTGACTACTACTACTAAAAAATTATTAAAACATTATTTTAAGTAATATTTACCATACAAAACACAGTCTTCCTGGAAAAAAAGATGTAAATAAAATAATAAATATATTTATATAATTAATTAGAGATGCTTTCCATTATTAAAACTGAATGAAACTGTAATCCAGAAAAGTAATGAAAAACACAGAATTTGGTCAAAATAATGAATTTCATAGGGCCTTGACAATTACATTTTTGTTAAACATTTAATAAATTGCTGTTAAATTGCGCAATTTTTTATGTAAAAACAGAATGCAGGAAAAAAAAATTAAATAAATAAAATGGATTTCAAACGGCCCTAAACAAATCCTTACTTAACTATTTTGGTAACAACAAAACTTGCAACCACAGATGGCTAACAATGCTTCTGGAAAACACATCCCTGTTGACAAACAAACCTATGTTAATCAATCATATACCAGCACCGAACCAGCATAAACCATTCTAGCGTTGAATCCACGTGGGTCTGTTTAGTCACAGGGTTAAGGGTCAGCTGGTTGGCAGTGATAGTTAGCCCCTGCTGGTAGATGCTGTAACTACACTATTCTGCAGTCAAAAAGCATCCATTCCATTGACAGCTATTTAAAAGTGATATATTATGGGGGAAAATAGCAAACAACACACATGATTGCCAAAACTGCATTATATTGCCAGACATAATGCAAATGAGAATGAATAGCTTTCTCCAGATATATTAGAAATTGCTGTTTTACACCAAGAATGAAATAAAAGCACAACAAATTGTCAACATTGTGCACTCACGCATATGAAAAGAATATAAAAAGCACTCTGGTCATGCTTTAATGCAATCCATATGAGCACAAAATACAAATGCACTTAAGCATTAAAAAAATACTTTTCGAAGACTACTTCCATTACTTTGAACATTTCCAGTTTGTATGGCTTGGATCTGTTTACACTGGCGTGCAAAACTCCTTCAAAGTTCTTTGCCAGAGTTCAATGGTCCCTTCAAAGTCCTTGAAGAGCATGACAAAAGCGACCTTAATCAGTCATTGTTTTGAGTCCAGGTGAAAAACAACACAGCGGCTGTGGATTGTGTCCCCTGGTGGCGAGGCTTTGATGGGCTGGAGCAGATTAAAGTCAGTGCAGTAATATGGACACATTAAGGGTAAATTGATTTTGCTTGGAATAAAAGGTCAGGATAAGTGGTTTTGTGAGAGACTGGCCTCTCTCTTCATTAGCTTTCAGTCCCTCGTCTAACAAGTTTAGGCATCACACACTCTTTGGTCACCCAACCAACAGGAAACTGGCCTCAGGGAAGCAGCTTTTCTCAAATGTCACTCTTATAATGTCAAATCATGGATTATGTGTCAAAAGCACAAAGACTCTTGTGTCAACTGACAATGACGGTGAATTAGGCATCGGCAATAAACCACAAGTCTCATGGGGAAGTTTTATTGTTCGAAATTAAAAATTGTCTGTAAGGCAGGAAGTGGGAGGGAAAAAAGACTTCAAATATTCTGATAACACTGCAGCTCTCATTATATAATGCTGGTCTGTTTCAGTCTCAGAGTAAAAAGTAGAACAGGTAATTGTGAGAAAAAAATTAATTGTAAAAAACATTGTGAAATATTCCAATTACAAGATAAAAAAATTAAAAGTTAAGATTGCATGAAAAGTCATACTGTGTCACATAAAGTCACAATTAAGAATTTTTGGATTACAGAAAATAAAGTCTTAATTATGAGAAAAAAAGTCACAACTGTATTAAATGTGTTAAAGGCATTTTAAAAAGTCCATACCATGGGAAAAAATATAGCTGCAAGCAGCAATTATGGGGCCAAGCAAGATAGCAAGCATCAGACAAACAACAAGTCAAAATGGGTAAAAAAAAAATCATTAAAAAAAAACACTAGTAATGTTAATAGGTTATCACTTTTGACTAATAGGTGGCACTGTTATCAAATCTATGTGCTGTGTTCAGTGTATGGTGACAATGACACACAAAGTTCGGTGTCAATATGTCAATGTTTTGCAGAGATAAAATCTCAGAGTCATGGCTCAAATTTGTTGTGCTGCTATATAAAAACGTCTTCAAAATGTCTTTATTGACACTAAAGCCATAACTTTGTGTCAGCACAGTCTGAAGATTATCGATTTTGACTCGATTTTGGTGAAAATCCGACAAATGGTCCCAAGGAATATATTGAGATCGCTTTCATTACAATAGGCCAATTTAATCAAATCATATTAGCATTTCTTTTTAACTTTTGGCCATAAGGTAGCACTGCGCCCAAACTTTTTGAGTACCGTCAGGGCATGGTGCCGAAAGCACATACAGAGTTTGTAACAATACGCCAATGTGATCGTAAAATATAGCATTTTATAACAAAATTAAAAATGGCCAACACCCAAAATGGCTGACATGGGAAAACGGTTCAACTCGACATCCTCAGAGTTCCTCCGAATCTAAAGAGACCCATTTTGTGAATTTTGGTCAAACCATTGAGAAGTTATAAGCAAAAATACCCATTTTTTCATATATCCTGACCACTAGGTCTGCTAGGCATTGCAGGTAGCCTCAGATCATGCTTTTTATAACACACACCAATTTTGGTCTCAATACGCCAAACCGCTGTGGAGATATAGTCTTGCATCCATTTTTGTGTGCTTTTCGTAGAATTCGTTTGCCTGTTATTCAAGAATGGTTTAGCATATCAACTTGCATAACGTTTTGCATTGCATAAACAATTGCTCTTATGTCTAGTGTTGTATGTTATGTTTGTTTATTTATGTAGCACTGTGGTCCTGCGAGATACAACATTTCGTTCCACTGTATGTCCACACATGTAGCGGAATGACAATAAAGCTCGACTTGACTTGAAGATGATCTGAGCCAATTTTGGTGAAAATCAGACAAACCGTCTAGGACACATTTGAAGAAGTAGTTTTTCAAACAATTAAAAAAATTGTGAAAAAAAAATAATTTGCACTTAGATTTCGACCTAAGGATTAAAAAGAAAACAATTTTCCTTCTGTGCCTTACGGTAAGGTGTCCATACGTCCTCTTTTCCCCAGACATGTCCCCTTTCTGGACTTAGAAAAATGTGTCCAGCCGGGATTGCTAAATCCCCCAAAATGTCCGGGATTCGGCTTTTACTTTCTACAATCGCCATTCATTGTGTGCATTTTTGTATTAAAGCACATCTCGGAGTCACTATTAATATGCAGAGTATTTAAATTGCTTTGGATGCAACTCGTGTTGGATGTAGGGTTGCCAAATCCTTATTTTTTTCCATAGAATTGGGCTGATTTTAAACTGTTGCGGCAGGTTGATTTTCTCCCTTGGGTTGAACGCTTGATATATTGCATAATTTCCATTTGACTGAAATGCTTGTTTTTGAAACATTTGCATTCTACCTGTGATAAAACTGTGATAGATATTAGTTTTGTGAAGGATGGCCACTGTGGTAAGAAGCTTTTTAGCTGTGTTTATGATCAATCTGCATAATGGTGACTGTGAAGTTTTGATATGGAAATGAATATTTTGATACCAAAACTAGAACCCCATAAACTCAATAGCGGAAGAAGAAATGGAAGAAGAAAAAGAACGCCAATGGATACAATAGGTGCCTTCATAAAGGGTAGAATTTTGAAATGCAAGGTGAAAAAGATGAGAAATAGCAATTTTTTTGAAGTGGAAATATCCACATTCCACATTAAATGCTAATGCATTCACAGTGCCGTAATCTATACTGTAAATCCATATCATTGCTCATTCATGAGTCATATTTTATTAATATGATAAGTGGATAACACTAGCATTATGACATGCAGGTGGTTTAGAGATTTTGCACTAGACTACTGTGACAGAACATGTGGCTAAATTAATACTTTAATATCTCTCTCCTCCACCTTATCGCATGTAAGACCAAATTGTTTTGACATGCCAAGTTAAGAGATGCATGAAAAATGTCTAAAAGTACTGTACATGATTATCTAACAGATGCACAACATAAAGGAACATTGTGAAATATTGTGCCAAAATACACAAAACCCATTCAGAGTCATAGAAACAATAATTTCTTTATCTAAATTGAAAAAAAAAAAAAACTGTTAAATTTTCCATGATGCAGCTGACACAAAATTATAGACCTGTCCGCATGTGAGAGCATCCATGTATATGCATGTCTCATATTTATGTCAACCTGATTAATATTCCATCTTTAAGGGCCTTCTCCTGGAAATTAACTTTTCCGCTGTGCCTCTGAGAGGAGATTGGATGTTTAATAAACTGTCTCAACGTTTCACAATCACTGAACACATCAGATCGGATGTGCACTAAAGCTGCATCCCATATGTGAAGTGGATGCAGTTGCCATGACAACAGCACACAGCGCTATGATGATTCAGTGATCTTTTGCCTAAATGACCCTGATTAGGGTCCTCTAGTCTTCTGGAGTAGTTCAGCATCAGTCAGAGGACACACAACAGCGTAGGAGGGAAAGCACAGTTGGGTAATGATGCCAGCCACAGTTCAGAGAGACGCGAGACATATTAAGCCTTAAATGGGTTTTGTTTGCTGGGGAATACAGACATTTGAGAGGCCAAAGGAAGGGATGATGAGAGAATGAGCGTCATTTTAGTATTAGATATTGAAAATCGGGATTCCAAATACTTACGCTACTTGATATAAAAGAACTCTTCCTCTGAATGCAACACAGCAGCAGAGAAGATCTGTCATGTTGATATCTTTTATAGGTCAAGGGAAATATAGTCTTTGAAGATGACATTATTATGCTCATGTTTAAAAAAAAATATCAATTAAATGTCCACATTTTTCACAGAGAAGATGTAAAAAGGTGTGATGATTTCAACAATAAATAAATTAGCATATTTACAGTGATTTCTGAAAGATCATGTGACACCAAAGACCAGAGTAATGATTCTAAAAATTTAGTTTACATTACAGGAATAAATTACATTTCAAAATATAATAAACATTTATGTTAATTTGTAACAATATTTCAGGAAATTAATATTAGCCAAATTAGCCAAAATAGAGTAAAAAATACAATTTTTTTATTTCTATAAATCAAAATTCTTTTTAAGTTTTATGCAAACAATATCAGGTTTAAAATAATAATGATAATCAGGGTTGCCAAGTTTTCACAACAAAACCTACCCAATTGCTACTCAAAAGTAAAAAAAAAAAAAAAAAAAAAAAAAGATTTGCATTCTAGGGGCTAAATATCACATTTTTGGGGTCGCTCCAACCGGTGGATATGAAAAACAACCCACGGCAACAGTGTTAATGTAGCCCAGTTCCACAGGGAAAACTGTGGACTTGGCAACACTGATAATAATTTAAAAAAAAATTACTATGGTAATGTTTGTTAATTTAATAAAACCTTAAAACTGTAATCTTAATTTAATAACATTATATATAAATAAACAGAAAACTGAATAAACTAAATAAACTAAAGGCTGCATCTATTTGACTAAAATACAATTCTGAAATATTACTATTTAAAATAAGTATTTTGTATTTTAATATATTTTAAAATATAATTTATTCCTGTGACGCAAAGCTGAATTTTTTATCAGCCATTACTCCAGTCTTAAGTGCCACATGATCCTTCAAAAATCATTCTAATATGCTGATTTTTTACTTTTATTATCAATATTGGAAACGGTTCCACTTTATATTAAGTGTCCCTAATACCTGTGAAGTTACATGGTAACTAGATGTGTACGTAGCATGTAACTACAGTGTATGTACACATTGGTACATTGTATCTACAGCTCTAATACTGGTGTAATTACACACATGTAACAACTCACTGAATAGCATTTGTAAGTACAAATGTGTAACAGGACATTGGTAACAACACTTTTTTCACTTCTGGAAGTACACATGTGTAACAAGAATTATGTAACTACATTTTGTAACAACAATATGTACTCACAGAAGTTTTTACACTTCCACACAGTCTTCAATACTGCAGTTACCAGTTTGGAATGCCCGGAAACATTATTGAAATCGTGATGATTCCTATGTAGGCTACATACAATTTTTGTATTCATGTATTTGTGAACACTGAATTAGAATTAAAGTATCAATTTGTAATACCAGTGTACTTACATGGTAACTCCTCAGGAACTGTCTACTTAATATAAAGTGTAAAATGGTCACAACTTACTGAGTAATATATAAAATGTAAACCTCTGTGCAACACTTTAATATTAGTGTACTTACATGGTAACTCCTCAGGAACTGTCTACTTAATATAAAGTGTAAAATGGTCACAACCTACAGAGTAATATATCAAATGTAAACCTCTGTGCAACACTTTAATTTCAGTGTACTTACATAGTAACTCCTCAGGAACTGTCTACTTAATATAAAGTGTAAAATGGTCCCGCCTGGTCTCATTGTATTTTTAGATGCACAATTTAGATGTATTTCAACGTTTAAAACGTACAAATAGCTACGTATGTTTTGCTAAAAACGTAAAATATTTACGTATCTTTCATTTCATTAAATATTCGTATCAATGCCTTTTTATCATTTTATTAATACGCGATTTATATTTTTAGCCCCCCCTACCCCCAAACCTAAAGCCACCCATTTTATAGCAAATATAAAAGGATATAAATCGTAACTGACAAAAATATATGCAAGGAAATTACCATTTTTACTAACAATATAGCATAAAAATATTTTTATAGTCACTAATCACACTCCTACCTCTAAACCTAACGTTAACCATATCTCTCTCAGTACAGTAATAAAAAAAAAAACACATGACAGACAGAAAATTGCAATTACAATAATTTATTTAATGCAAAAATATCAACAGCCATACCAAAAAGTAATCCAAATGGTGATGCTTTTGCAGCCGCAGTCCTCTCTGGCAGAATACAGTAGGTTTTGTTTGAGGTGCAGAGCGGATCTAAAGTTATTATTCGCTGAAATATTATCCAGATTATTTTCCTGATCCTCTCCGTAAATGCGGCCAAAGTGTATGCGCCCGCGCAACATTCAAACACAGCTCACCAGAAACACGGCATGTCGTAAACTGTGACGAATGCTGGCGAGAGCCAATGAGAGCTCGATTTTCCTGCCGTAAAAACTGCCGTTTCCTGACGCGGTTGTATTTGAATTCGTAAAATAAAGATAAAGATTTGAATTTGGGCATGTTCCTCGCAATGGTATGGATTCTGAAGATCTTATAGCGCACAAATAAAATTGTTTCATTTTATAATAATGATGCGTGTTCGGTGTATTTTATGGTTATATTGTTTGTCGCAGGGATGTCAGAAAACGCCTGCTGTGTCCCACCGCTACAAACGAAGTTAATATTACATAAATGGTTAAACGATTGTAGAAATGTTATTTATTTTAAAGGTTTAAAGTGTAGTCTTGTTAAACATTATGCTTACATATGCTTGGAAACGAGTTGGCAACAGAAATCACACAGAACAGGATGGAAAGTTATAATTTCATAT
>NW_027394608.1:0-14965 GCF_049309525.1 Garra rufa | reverse complement strand
ATCTATTGGTAATTGATTGGGTCGTGAAAAGTCAATCGTGAATGTCAGAATCGACATGCAAGGGAGTAATGATGTCAGGTGACAAGGGAATTTTAGAGGTGGAGTAGTTTGTTTGTATTTATTTATTTATTTATCCTTAATCCGATAAATTCTATTTTTATTATTCAGTATTTAAGTCATAATTTTATATATATTTTTATTACTTTATTTATATAATGTATAAATAATAAGTAATGGTTTTAATATTTTTAAATTTATTTATTTCATTTTAAAAAAGTTTTTTAATATTTAAGTTATAATTTTATATTATTTTTAATACTTTATTTCTGTTATATATAAATATAATTGTTTATTTTTATTTCTTGTCCTCAGGTAGTACATGATTCGACAAATTCTATTTTTATTATTCAATATTTAAATTATAATTTTATATTATTTTTAACACTTTATTTCTATTGTGTATATTAATGTAATTGTTTTATAATTTATTTTATTTTATTTTTAATTAGATTTAATTTTTTTTATCCTCAGGTAGTATGTGATATGAGAAATTCTATTTTTATTCAATAAAAATAGAATACTTTTTTAATACTTTATTTCTGTTGTGTATAAATATAATTGTCTTATTACATTTTTATATTATTTTATTTATTTTATTTTTATCCTTGTGTAGTACATGGTACGAGAAATTCTATTTTTATTATTCAATATTTAAATTATAATTTTATATTATTTTTAATTCTTTATTTCTATTATATAAAAAATACAATAAATTATGAAAACAATTATATTTTATTTTTTATTTGATTTATTTATTATTTATTAATCCTCATGTAGTACATGATAGGACAAATTCTATTTGTATTATTCAATAAAAATAGAATACTTTTTTAATACTTTTATTTCTATTATGTGTAAATATAATAATTGCCCTAATATATTTTTATTTTATTTTATTTTTTATCCTTGGGTAGTACAAAAATTCGACAAATTCTATTTTGTGTTATTCAATATTTAATTATCATTTTATATTATTTTAATACTTTTTTTTCTATTGTATATAAATATAATTGTTTTATCATTTATTGTATTTTATTTTATTTTTCATATAATTTATTTATTATGTTTTAACCCTTAGGTAGTACGTGATACGACAAATTCCATTTTTATTATTCAATAAATCTAGAATACCTTTTTAATACCTTATTTCTATTATGTAAAAATATAATTATCTTAATATATATATATATATATATATATTATATATATATATATAATTTTTTTTTTTTTACTTTTTTATCCTTGGGTAGTACATGGTATGAGAAATTCTATTTTTATTATTCAATATTTAAGTTAAATTATAATTTTATATTATTTTTAATACTTTATTTCTATTGTATATAAATATAATTGTTTTTATAATTTATTGTATTTTTTTATTTTTAGTTAGATTTTTTTATTATTCAATAAAAATAGAATACTTTAGAATACTTTTTTAATAATTTATTTCTATTATGTATAAATATAATTTGCTTAATATATTTTTATTTTATTTTTTATCCTCAGGTAGTACAAGGTATGAGAAATTCAATTTTTATTATTCAATATTTAAATTATATTTTTATATTATTTTGAATACTTTATTTCTATTGTATATAAATATAATTTATTGCATTTTATTTTATTTTTAATTTGATTTATGTATTTTTTTCCTCTGGTAGTACGTGATACGACAAATTCTATTTTTGTTATTCAATAACAATAGAATATTGTAGAATACTTTTTTAATACATTATTTCTATTGTCTAAATATAATTGTCTTAATATATATATATATATATATATATATATATATATATTAGGGGTGGAACGGTTCACAGAAGTCACGGTTCGGTTCGTACCTCGGTTCAGACGTCACGGTTCGGTATGATTTCGGTACAGTGGAGGGAAAAGCAAAACAAAAATGCAGAAGGCAATTAGATGTATTTCCACTCACATACCCAACAACCGCTGAACAACGGCAACACACAGTCCTCGTCTTTTCCACCACTCTCTCGCCTGTACTACTGTAACTGACTGGAAAAGCGAAGTTTTCCCAAACTTGCGATCTAAGGGGCCGTTCACATGTCGCGCCTAAAAACGCGTGAAAAACGCTAGGCGCGCCGCTTTCTTCCTGATCAACAAAGCGCTAGGGCGCTTGCGCTCCGGAAGCGTCTGCCGTTTCTAAGCAACCATCAGCTGCGCTCTAGCTCCAAGCCTATGCGTCTCCATGCATTGTTTCTTCTATTAGCGTCAAAATAATGGGGGCTTGACAAATCATAAAGTTCAGGAAATCCCTGGACCACAATGATGGACCGTCGAGCTGACAAAAAATTGCAGAGTGCCAGAGAATGTAGACGGGCTCTGATAGACCGCATACATAGGCGGAGCTCGGCTGCATCGACGCCAATCAGAGCTTCAGAGCTAAAGCGGGGCTAAATATTAGCTGTCCCTAAAGAACCCGCGTATCTAACAGTAGTTTCGCATTACATTAATTATTTTGCAGGCAAGTTTTTTTTTTATTTTCATACCGTGTATTCTCCGTTTAAATTCATGCACCGAACCGTGACCCCCGTACCGATTCGGTTCGAAACGAATACATGTACCGTTCCACCCCTAATATATATATATATATATATATATATATATATATATATATATATATATACAATTTTTTTATTTATTTATTTTTATTCTCGGATAGTACATGGTACAAAAAATTCTATTTTCAATATTTGTTATAATTTTATATTATTGTTAATACTTTATTTCTATTGTATATAAATATAATTGTTTTTATAATTTATTGTATTTTATTTTATTTTTAATTTGATTTATTTGTTTTTTATCCTCAGGTAGTACATGAAATGATAAATTCTGTTTTTATTATTCAATAAAAATAGAATACTTTTTTTAATACTTTATTTATATTATGTATAAATATAATTGTCTTTATTTTTAATTTTTATTTTTTTATCCTCGGGTAGTACATGATATGACAAATTGTATTTTTATTATTCAATATTTAAGTTATAATTTTATATTATTTTGAATACTTTATTTCTGTTGAATATAAATATATTTGTTTTTATAATTTATTTTTTTTATTTATTCTTTTTTATCCTCAGTTAGTACATATATCAAATGTATTTGATTTTTTTTTTTTTTTATCCTTGGGTAGTACATGATACAACACATTCTACTTTTATTATTCAATATTTAAGTTAAAATTTAAAATTCTTTGTAATACTTTTATTTCTATTGTATGTAAATATAATTGTTATTTTATTTTATTTAAAATCAACATATGAAGTACAAAGGATTTAGGATGCCAAGAGAAAAATGAAGTTCTTTTAAAGGAAGAGAAATAAATGCATTTATAGTCCTCAGCATGAATTTTACAACTTTATTATTAAATGATTTTTATTATTTTAATAATTGATTCATCATTCCATATTTATATTATTTTAAGTTTCATATATATCAGATTATATCATAGAAATAATAAATATTCACAAAAATAAATATATAAAATTATAAATAAATTAATTTAATAAAATAAATTATGTATGTATTTATTTATTTATATAAGTAATTTCATTTTAAAGTGCAATAACCTGCTTCATTTTGGTAAAATATTACATTATAACATTTTTTATTAATAGTCATATTATGTATATAATATGATATTATGGATAAATTGTAAATAAAGCATTTCTTTATTTATTTATTTAAAATTATAATTAAAGAAATTAAATTAATAAAATAAAATAAAATAAATTATGTATTTATTTTTTTATTTATATAAGTAATTTCATTTTAAAGTGCAATAACCTGCTCCATTTTGGTAAAATATTACAAAAAAAAAAAGATTCATAGTCATATTATGTATATAATATGATATTATGGATAAATTGTAAATAAAGCGTTTATCTATTTATTTATTCATTCATTCATATAAAATTATAAATAAAGAAATTAAATATAATAAATAAATAAATACATACAGAATTTATTTTATTTTATTTTATTTTATTAAAGTAATTTCATTTTAAAGTGCAATAACCTGCTCCATTTTGATAAAATATTACAAACATTTTTTTTTTATTCATAGTCATATTATGTATATAATATGATATTATGGATAAATTGTAAACAAAGCATTTATTTATTTATTCATTCATTCATTTAAACTTATAAATATATTAATTAAATTTATAAAATAAAATAAAATATGTATGCATTTATTTATTTATTTATTTTAAAATAAATAGCATTGATAATATTTTATTTCAGTAATTTCGTTTTAGAGGTGGAGCAGGTTATTGCATTTTGATAAAATATTACAGACTTTTATTATTATTTAAAACAAAGTGCGCTGATAAATCGTTCCCAAGAGACTGGAAATGGAATATGATTTGACTAGAAGAATTGTGTACACTGCAATGATTGATCATTTTTGTCTCACGAAAACGGTGCAAATGTAAACATGTACATATAATACAATACAAACATCTCCGGAATGAATAGCAAAGAAAAAAGTTTATTTAAGAACCACAAGTGTTGTTTGTTTGGCACATACCGGCGGCTGCACTCATGTTACTGCATTGGCATTCATGCGTGTCTGGCTTCGTAATTATCAGATTATTTTCCCAGCATCAGACATGGAAGCGGGGCAAGCTCTGACAGCTTGGTAAACTCTGATTAAGGTGACCTCATCTCCTGTGAATGTACCGACGTCTGTTTGTGTCAGCACCTGCTCCTTTCTCCTGTTTTAATAAATCCCTGTTTTTTATATATTACAATCACAAACAGGATTTTTAGGACTAGATGTCAGCATAGCTAATGCTAACATCATTTCAGATCCACTGGCTTTCCTCACCCTTCCCCCCGCAAAACAGACGGCGAGGAGGGGAGGAAGATTAGATTGACTCCCAAAGGTAAAACCAGTTTCCTCCTCCAGCTGTAGGAGATATTGCAGGCGCTGTGTCAGATAGAGTACGTTTGCTTACCTTTAGTCCCGCTCTTAATAAAAAACATTGCGCTTTTGACAAGGTGTTGGCCATGTCAGCGATCAGAGAGTATTAGATCAGGCTTGTGGTTTTATGTGTTATATTAAGTGGTGCTTTACTCAGTTTCCCATCTTGTGGTTTAAAGTGGGAAACTATGCATGTGCATTAGCTACAGGGACCAGCCTTAAAACTACTTTTTTCTGCTAAATTTTGACATTAATTACTCACTCAAGATATTTTTGCTCAAATCTGAGAGCTTTCTGATCCTCCATAGACAGCAACACAACTGGAACGGTTGGAAAGTTAGTAAAGTCCATGTGACATCAGTGGTTCAACCGTAATGTTATGATGCAATGAAAATACTTTTTGTGTGCAAAGAAAACAAAAATAACAACTTTATTCAACCATTTTTTTGCATCCGTAAGGTTGAGTTTAAATACCCAGCTAACAGGGAATGTTATTACAACTTTCACTAGCGTTTTTTTATTAAGGTATGTAAATGTTAGGACAAAACATTCTTAAAATAATGTTTATGGAACATTCTTATGTTATTAATATTTGATAAATGTTGATTTGGTTGTTTGATATATCATCATTTTGAGAGAAAACGTTCTGAGATCAACATTCACATAAACGAGAATTAAGTTGAAATTATGAGAATAAAGTCTAAATATTTGGAGAAAATATTCGAAATGTTGAGAATAAAGTTGAAATGTTTCGAGAATAAAGTCGAAATGTTTTGAGAATAAATTCTAAATGTTTTGAGAATAAAGAGGAAATTACGAGAATAAAGTTTAAATGTTTCGAGAATGAAGTAGAAATGTTGCGAATAAAGTCAAAATGTTGAGAATAAAGTTGAAATATTTCAAGAATAAAGTCAACATTTTTAGAATAAAGTTAAAATTTTGAGAATAAAGTTGAAATTTTGAGAATAAAGTTGAAATTTTTAGAATAAAGTTAAAATTTTTAGAATAAAGTTGAAATATTTCGAGAATAAAGTCGAAATATTTGGAGAAAAAATTTGAAATGTTGAGAATAAATTCGAAATGTTGCGAATAAAGTTGAAATGTGTTAAGAATAAAGTTGACATTTTTAGAATAAAGTTAAAATTTTGAGAATAAAGTTGAAATTTTTAGAATAAAGTTAAAATTTTGAGAATAAAGTTGAAATTATGAGAATACAGTTGAAATGTTTTGAGAATAAATTCTAAATGTTTTGAGAATAAAGAGGAAATTACGAGAATAAAGTTTAAATGTTTCGAGAATGAAGTAGAAATGTTGCAAATAAAGTCAAAATGTTGAGAATAAAGTTTAAATATTTCAAGAATAAAGTCAACATTTTTAGAATAAAGTTAAAATTTTGAGAATAAAGTTGAAATTTTTAGAATAAAGTTGAAATTTTGAGAATAAAGTTGAAATTTTGAGAATAAAGTTGAAATTTTTAGAATAAAGTTTAAATATTTCGAGAATAAAGTCGAAATATTTGGAGAAAAAATTTGAAATGCTGAGAATAAATTCGAAATGTTGCGAATAAAGTCAAAATGTTGAGAATAAAGTTGAAATGTGTTAAGAATAAAGTTGACATTTTTAGAATAAAGTTAAAATTTTGAGAATAAAGTTGAAATTTTGAGAATAAATTCTAAATGTTTTGAGAATAAAGTTAAAATTTTGAGAATAAAGTTTAAATTTTTAGAATAAAGTAAAAATTTTGAGAATAAAGTTTAAATTTTTAGAATAAGTTAAAATTTTGAAATTAAAGTTGAAATTATGAGAATAAAGTTGAAATGTTTTGAGAATAAATTCTAAATGTTTTGAGAATAAGGAGGAAATTACGAGAATAAAGTTTAAATGTTTTGAGAATAAAGTCAACATTTTGAGAATAAAGTCGAAATGTTTCGGCAATAAAGTCAAAATTTTTCAAGAATAAAGTTGAAATTTGCATTTGCATGTGCAAAAGGCTAGAATATACTCTCAAAATATTCTAACTTTAATCTCGTAATTCCTACAAATTAATTCTCATAATTTTGACTTTATTCTCGTAATATTTTGACTTAATTCTCAAAATATAACAACATTAATATCGGAACCTTCGGTTTTTGTTATCTTTTAACGTGGCACTAAAATGACATCATATTAAATTACGTTATAATCACAAGAAAACTTTTAAATTGTAATGATTTTGGAAAATTATAAATGAGCATTCACATAACGTCATATTTGGGGTAAATAAAGTAAATTGTTAAAATAGTCCATGTGACATCAATGGTTCAGCGTCATGAAGCTACGAGAATACTTTTTTGTGTGCAAAAAAAAAGAAAAATAACTTTATTCAAGAATTTATAAAAAAAGTTATATAAATGTTAGGACAAACATTTTTAAAATACTTTTATGGAACATTCTTAGAATGTTATTAATATTTGATGTATGTTTTCATAATGTTGTGGGAAAATGTTCTAAGATCAACATTCTCGGAACGTCCTTATGATTTTGTTTATATTTGATGAACATTAAAGGGTTTTTGTTACCATTAAATGTTCTAATCACAACAAGAAAACAAGAGGTTATGTTTTGTGTGAAAATAATGTTAAGTAGAATGTTTTAAGAAATGTTTTTGGAACCTTTAAATCATTTTATAATCACAACAAGAAAACTTGAAAGTTTAATGTTTATAGAAAATGAACATTTACATAATGTTATATTTATGGTAAAAGTAGCATTAGTATAATGTTTTAAGAAACGCTTTTGTTACCTCTTTGTTACTTGAATGTGTCAGTTGCGTTGCTGTCTATGCAGGCTCAGAAAGCTCTCGGATTTCATCAGAAATATCTTCATTTGTGTTCTGGAGAAGAACGTAGGTCTTGTGGGTTTAGAACGACATGAGGGTGAGTAATTAATGACAGAATTTTCATTTTTGGGTGCACTATCCCTTTAATGCTATTAGTATTTTTTTTCTTTTTTACCCCAGCTCTGAACAATCTTCGGTATGTGAACATAATTTTATATTCTCCAGACACCTTGATTAGCTGAATTTCTAGCATCTGTCTGCATAAACTCAGTGTGCGTCTGGCATTGTTGGTTGGGGATTATATTTCCACACCTGCTTCTCCCACCTTCAGTTAAAAAAAAAAAAAGAAAAACTAAACTTAATGAATGAATGGAGATGTTTTGTCTTCGTTCTAATAAACATCAAGAGTATTAGCGACTGCCAAGTACCGCACATAATTATACCCACTTTGTGGGTGGACAAGTTAACAATAGCATCCTGTCTGCTTTTTAGACATTATGTCTATCGTGGATAACTCATAATTAAACCACTGAATGCAGCAACATTAATGAAAGTCGTTATTCAGTTTTAATGTTTAAAAAAATCCTACATTGGGTTGCTGTCATTTGTTATTCAGGATAATTTGGTTTAATATCTTCATACAATGTAAAAGGGAGAGGTACAATAAAGTTCCAAGAAATATTAAATATGTGCAAAATATATGAATAGATAATGAATGAGTGATTAGATAAATACTACCATTCAAAAATTTGAGGATGTAGCAGTTAATCTTATAAAAAAATTCAGTCTCACATATTGCTTACTAAGACTTGGCATTTAAGGGGATAGTTCACCCAAAAATGAAAATTACCCCCTGATTCACTCACCCTCAAGCCATCTTAGGTGTATATGACTTTCTTCTTTCAGACGAATACAATCAGAGTTATATTAAAAAATGTCCTGGCTCTTCCAAGCTTTATATTAGCAGTGAATGGGTGTTGAGATTTTGAAATCCAATAAAGTGCGTCTATCCATCATAAAAAGTACTCCACATGCCTCTGGGAGGTTTATAAAGACCTTCTAAAGCGAATCAATGCATTTGTGTAAGAAAAATATCCAGATTTAAAACTTTATACCTGCGCATTCACAAGAAAGTGGCATTTCAGCGGATGACGTAGGATGTAGGTGTAGCGTAAGATCCCCTAAGTTTTGTTTACAGCAAAGGAAAACCAGTCTCCTCTTGGCTTTTATCGAAATTCTCAGACATTTTTCTTTACAAATCTTTGTTTTGTACGCCATTCTTTTGTGAACGCGCGTACAATAGTTAGCGGAAGCTAGAGATTATGGTTTATAAAGTTTTAAATATGGATATTTTTCTCACAAAAACGCATTGATTCGCTGCAGAAGGCCTTAATTAACCCTCCAAAGCTTTGTGGAACACTTTTTATGATGGATGGATTCACTTTATTGGACTTCAAAATCTCAACAGCCATTCACTGCCATTATAAAGTTTGTATTCGTCTGAAAGAAAAAAAGTCGTAAACATCTAGGATGGCTTGATGGCGAGTAAATCATAGGGTAATTTTCTCTTAACCATCAAACACAACCTAAATTCAAACATATTCTATTTTAGAATAACGATGCTTATTATCAAATGTTTAATGCAATATTCTGATTTTGCACATAAGTTAAATTCGCAACTTCAGATGGAAACCCAGCTGCTCTCAAAGCGTTATGATCCGTTTACCACAAAAACGTTACTTAGACATCATTTATGGAATGTTTTTCTGAAACATTTTAGCTGGATATTCATGTAATGAGAACTAAAAACAAATGTTTTCAGGACATGGGAAATCATAAGTTTGCTAGTTGGGACGGTGTACTATTTAAAGATATTGCAAAAGTTTCGATAAATAGTATACTATTTTACATTTTTAGCTACATTTTGAGTAAAACATCTTAACATTTTGCAGTTAGATCATAAAAATCTACTTTTCTTACTGATATTTAGCGCCAGTTTATCATGAAGTGACGATTTTGTTCTCTTCAAATCGTTGGATGCAAACAATGCTTATTCTCAAATGTTTTATGTAATATTCCAGTTTTGCGCATAAGTTAAATTCGCAACTTTGGATAGAAACCCAGCTACTCTCAAAACATTATGATCTGTTTACCACAAAAACGTTACTTAGACAAACATTGCTGTTTTTTTTATTTTTTTACTTTTTAGCTGGATATTCATCTAACGTGAACTAAACACTAATGTTTTCAGGACATGGGAAATCATAAGTTTGCTAGTTGGGACGGCTTACTACTTAAAGATATTGTAAAAGTTTTGATAAATAGTATGCTATTTGCATTTTTTTAGCTCAATTTTGAGTATTTTTTGGCTCAATTTGGCGCCAGTTTATCAGGAAGTGACGATTTTGTTCTCTTCGACTCGTTGGATGGAAATGGTGCTTAATCACAAATGTTTTATGCGATATTCCAATTTTGCGCATAAATTAAATTCGCAATTTTGGATGAAAACCCAGCTACTCTCAAAACGTTATGATCCGTTTACCACAAAAACGTTACTTAGACATCATTTACGGAATGTTTTTCTGAAACATTTTAGCTGGATATTCATCTAACGAGAACTAAAAACCAATGTTTTCAGGACATTGCGGGAACCTAAAGTTTGCTAGTTGGGACAGCATATTATTTAAAAATATTGCAAAAGTTTTGATAAATAGTATGCTATGTTGCATTTTTAGAGCTCAATTTTGAGTAAAACGTCTTAACATTTTGCAGTTAGATCATAATCTGCTTTTCATTATATTTGGTGCCAGTTTATCAGGAAGTGATGATTTTGTTCTCTTCGACTCGTTGGATGGAAATGGTGCTTATTCACAAATGTTTTATGCGATATTCCAATTTTGCGCATAAATTAAATTCACAACTTTAGATGGAAACCCAGCTACTCTCAAAACATTATGATCTGTTTCCCACAAAAACGTTACTTAGACATCATTTCTGAAATGTTTTTTTTTTTTATATTCATCTAACAAGAACTAAAAACCAATGTTTTCAGGACACTGTGGGAACATAAAGTTTGCTAGTTAGGATGGCGTATTATTTAAAGATATTGCTAAAGTTTCAATAAATAGTATGCTATGTTGCATTTTTAGCTCAATTTTGAGTTAAATGTCTTTTGCAGTTAGATCATAAAAATCTACTTTTCTTAGTGATATTTGGTGCCAGTTTATCAGGAAGTGACGATTTTGTTCTCTTCGACTCGTTGGATGGAAACGGTGCTTATTCTCAAATGTTTTATGCGATATTCCGATTTTGCGCATAAGTTAAATTCGCAACTTTGGATGAAAACCCAGCTACTCTCAAAACGTTATGATCTGTTTACCACAAAATCGTTACTTAGACATAATTTACGGAATGTTTTTCTCAAACATTTTAACTGGATATTCATCTAACGAGAACTAAAAACAAATGTTTTCAGGACATTGTGGGAACCAAAAGTTTGCTAGTTGGGACGGCGTATTATTTAAAGATTTTGCAAAAGTTGGATGGAAACGGTGCTTATTCTCAAATGTTTTATGCGATATTCCAATTTTACGCATAAGTTAAATTCGCAACTTTGAATGGAAACCGAGCTACTCTCAAAACGTTATGATCCGTTTACCACAAAAACGTTACTTAGATATAATTTATAAAAAGTTTTTCGGAAACATTTTAGCTGGACATTCATCTAATGAGAACTAAAAACAAATGTTTTCAGGACACTGGGAACCAATAGTTTGCTAGTTGGGATGGCGTATTATTTAAAGATATTGTAAAAGTTTTGATAAATAGTGTGCTATGTTGAATTTTTAGCTCAATTTTGAGTAAAAGCGTCTTAACATTTTGCAGTTAGACCATACAAATCTAAATTTTTTAGCGATATTTGGTGCCATTTTTTTTCGGAAGTGACAATTTTGTTCTCTTCGACTGGTTGGATGGAAACGGTGCTTATTCTCAAATGTTTTATGCGATATTCCGATTTTGCACATAAGTTAAATTCACAACTTTAGATGGAAACCCAGCTACTCTCAAAACGTTATGATCCATTTACCACAAAAACGTTACTTAGCATACTTAGCCAAAATGTTTCAAAAAACATTCCATAAATTATGTCTATCTCGCATTTTTAGCTCAATTTTGAGTGAAACGTCAAAATTTTGCAGTTAGATCAAAAAAATCTTTTTTTCCTAGTGATGTTTAGCAGCAGTTTATCAGGAACTTTAAATGAAAACCCAGCTACTCTCAAAACGTTATGATCCGTTTACCACACAAACGTTACTTAGACATCATTTACGGAATGTTTTTCTGAAACATTTTAGCTGGATATTCATCTAACGAGAACTAAAAACCAATGTTTTCAGGACATTGTGGGAACCTAAAGTTTGCTAGTTGGGACAGCGTACTATTTTAAGATATTGCAAAAGTTTCGATAAATAGTATGCTATTTACATCTTTAGCTCAGTTTTGAGTAAAACGTCTTAACATTTAGCAGTTAGATCATAAAAATCTAATTTTCTTACTGATATTTGGCACCAGTTTATCAGGAAGTGACGATTTTGTTCTCTTCAACTCGTTGGATGGAAATGGTGCTTATTCTCAAATGTTTTATGCGATATTACAATTTTGCACATAAGTTAAATTCACAACTTTAGATGAAAACCCAGCTACTCTCAAAACGTTAAGATACGTTGACCACAAAAACGGTACTTAGACATAATTTTCGGAATGTTTTTTTGACACATTTTAGCTGGATATTAATCTAACAAGAACTAAGAACTAAAATGTTTTCAGGACATGGGAACCAAAGGTTTGCTAGTTGGGACGGCGTATTATTTAAAGATATTCCAAAAGTTTCGATAAATAGTATGCTATGTTGCCTTTTTAGCTCAATTTTGAGTAAAACATCTTAACATTTTGCCGTTAGATTGCCGTTACATTTTGTTAAATTCGCAACTTTGGATGGAAACCCAGCTACTCTCAAAATGTTATAATCCGTTTACCACAAAAACGTTATTTCGACATAATTTATGCAATGTTTTTCTGAAACATTGTAGTTGGATATTGATCCAACATTTTTTAAACGTTACTAATGGTTGAACATTCAAAAGTAATGTTCCCATAATGGTAGCGCAATGATGGAACTTTCCATTATTGTTTTCAAATGGAATGTTCAGTTAGTGTTCCAACGTTCAAGTAAACAAGAAAAACTAGACTTTCTGGGAATGTTATCAAAACATTCTTAGAACATATTTTCATTACCTGAGAAGTTATGGAGATAAACTTGAACTACGTAAAAGTCAGAGAAGCTGTCTTTTGAAATGCAAAAGACAAGTAAAAGTCTTGTTAGTCTTGTAGACGTTTCATTTTTTCCCTCATTCGTCATTGTTTCTCGGCTGGAAGTTGGCAAAAGTAGGCCAAAGTGAGCCCAGCGCACACTTCACTGTCATGATAATGTATTCAGTCTGTTGGCTGTGTTCTGTGAGGCGTTCGGTACGGTGCTCTCCGCCGTCTAGTTTCAGATCTCGGCCGTCTCGGGAGTTGCCATGTGACCTGCGGAGGCTTGTTCCTGCAGTGGCTAGAGGTTCATGGGAAAGATTGGAAATGCAATCATTCTTGCTGTCATCTGTGGTCATGCTTCACCTGCGTGTTTGATAGACAGAAGGTAAACATGGTTTTACGGAGGCGTAATTATACTGTTTGCCTTTGTCTTACGAATGAGTGGCCACATGTCACAGCAATTACGGGTCTAGGTACATTGCAGCGTTGGCGCATTTTGGCATTTACCAACTCTGAGCGTAGAAACTGTATGCATATTTAATATCCATCTGATAAAAATTTTAAAACTGAAGTAAAGCTATAAAGACGTCTGTCAGATTTTTTGACTTTCAGTATGTCTGCTTCACACTGCAGCTTAATATTGAGAGCTTTTGTTGCATTTTAAAATAACTGGTATATTTTAAAATGTTATTTATTCCTGTGTGAGTTTTCAGAATCATTACTTCTGACTTTAGTGTCACATTATCCTTCAGAAATCATTCTAATATGCTGATTTGCTGCTCAAGAAAAATGTATTTCTATTTTAAATGTTGAAAACACTTT
Organism: Garra rufa; assembly: GCF_049309525.1. NCBI lineage: Eukaryota > Metazoa > Chordata > Actinopteri > Cypriniformes > Cyprinidae > Garra > Garra rufa. Next base: position 995 of record NW_027394608.1, on the reverse strand, counting down.
TTTTTTTAAACAGTGTTAACTTTCTGGATTTCTTGATGCTCAAAAAAAGCATCAATTTGAAATAGAATTTTTTTGTAATATTATAAATGTCTTTACTGTCACTTTTAATGAGCTTAATGCATCCTTACTTCATTTAAAAGATTAATTTCTCTTGTAAAAAAAGGTATCACACTTAAAGAAACCGTTACATCAATGATAACTCTTTATGTTTTTGGTTTCTGACCTGCTGATATTAATCAACTTATATAGATATACAGTTGTAGCAATGCTAATATTTTGCTTTAAATTTAAATTTAAAAAGTTTAAATTATTTCATAAAAATATTTTTCATTTTTACAGTGGATTCATGAAAATGTAATAGAATTTTTTATTATTTTGGATTAACTAAGTAATTAATTAATTAATTAATTAAAAATACTAATATATATTATTTTTTTCATATAATATAATATTTAATATAATCATTTATTAAAAATGAATTAAGTAAAAAATTACTAGTATTTTATAGATAGATAGATAATTTATATTTTAAATAATATTTACATTTTAGTTTTTATATATTATATATAAAATATATTTTGTGTAAAATTATTTTTTATTATATTAAATAATATTTAATGTAATATATTTTCATTAATATACATACAAAATACAATAATAAATTTTTGATTATATATATATATATATATATATATATATATATATATATATATATATATATATATATAATTGTATATATTGTGTATATTGTTATATATTGTGTATAATAAAAGTGATTTATTTATTTTTAATTTTACAGTGCATTCATGTTAAAAATTTAATATCATTTTTTATTATTTGGATTAATTAATTAAAAATAATTGAGTACCAAATTACTATTATATATATAAATATATTTAAATTTTTGTTTTTATATAGAATATAAAAAAATGTTTTTGTGTATAATTATATTATAATATATATATATATATATATATATATATATATATATATAT
>NW_027394607.1:0-14972 GCF_049309525.1 Garra rufa | reverse complement strand
ATATATATATATATATATATATATATATATATATATATATATATATATATATATATATATATATATATATATATAAAAAATTAGGGATCATACAACATGATTGAAACTTTAGTGATAAAAAGCAGCATCCCACAAATATCAATAATCAAACCCCTTTGGAGATTTTTGGCATTATTGGCTAAAATCAATGAAGTGTTAGCATTCCTTTGTGTCAGTTCAAAAATATTCTGGACCGCCTTATATGTCACATATATTTTGTTTTCAAACTAAATATGTAAATATTAGTGTTCATTAAATTTCAGAATAAGGAGACTGTTTAAAAAAAAGTTCTGAGAAATATTTTCCATCCCATATTAAAATATATTGTAAAATGTATTAAGACTGATTTTTAAGAAAACAAATATTCAGAGAGATATTTAGTTGTCCATTCCACATTGAAATGTAAAATTAAATTAAAATAAAATATAATATAAACTACAAGTATAGTGCTACAAATAAAGTGTATGATATCTGTATGACAGCAATGGTTGCATCATAACAAAGTATGTGAATACATTAATATGGATTTGGTACACTCTAAAAAATAAAGGTGCTTCACGATGCCATAGAATAACTTTTTTTATCTAAATAGTTCCACACTAGAGGATGGATATCCGAGCCGAGCCCGACGGTACCCGACGGAACCCGACGGGTCGGGCCGGGTTCGGACAGATATTTAGAAAGGATGCTCGGGTTCGGGTCGGGCTCGGTCACCTCAGCGCGATAGTGCGCCCGTGTTATAACGGCACTTTTTGCCCAGTGTGCACTGACGCTCTCATCTGTTGACATTTCCGAACGCTTTTTTTACAGTTGCTTAATAAAAGCGGGCTTTCCACACAAAAAAAGTGCATGTGTCATTAGTATGAGTGAAAAAAGAGATTTTAACTGTGTCGGGCTGGGATCGGGCTCGGACATAAATATCTGAATGCTTGTCGGGCTCGGGTCGGGTTCGGTTACTGCTCTGTCGGACTCGGGCCGGGCTCGGACAGAAAAATGCGGCCCGATCCGCACTCTATTCCACACAGAACCTTTAACATCTGACGAACCTTTCTGTTTCACAAAAGGTTCTTTGTGTGAAAGAAGGTTCTTCAGATTATAAAAAGGTAAGAAAGAGATGGTTCTTTAAAGAACTTTTGACTAAATGGTTCTTTGTGGGACCAAAAATGGTTCTTCTATGGCACCTTTTATTTTATTTTTAAGAGTGTATGGCATTTCTCCTCCTTGACAAAATATATTCTTCAAGAATTTAGTGAAGAAGAGGCAAAGAATATAAGAAAGCAATATTTAGCTTATCCAATCCTTCCAAAGGCCAAAGAAGTGACATTCAAAATGTTAAATGACATTTAACCATCCAATAACTTTCCACATGAAAGATTTAATTGGAAGAACAACTCATGCAAGTTCTGTGAGAAAGATATTGAAACTGTAGACCCGTGTTTTTCCAGTGTGAACTTTTTGGCTTGAATTTCAAAACTGGCATCATTCCAAACATATTTCAATACACCTTTTGGTTATGGTCTAAATTAAAGTTGGCGTATTGTTGAAGGATAAAAACCTAGACTTTTTGATAAACAATTTGGTCAATATGGGCAAACACTTTATTCATAGATGTAACTATTTGAAGGGTTAAACCTCACTACAGTGGATGGAATAATGAACTAAAGATATTTGCGAAATCTCTTCATAGGACAATATCCTGGAATACCCTCACCTTTTTCTGTTTTATTCTGCTTTATCTTCATGATGTTTTTGTTGTTTTTCTGCTCCTAGACAGACACATCTTCAGGGTTCTCAGACAGCAAATATTGTTTTTGCATTCCCATTTAGTTCGTACCAGCGTGCCTCGTTTTAAATAATGGGAGGGACACCGCGGTCAAGTGAGCCGCCATCTGCGAAGAACCAGTCAGGCCAGCCGCCACCTGGATTCTGCTGCACGTCTATTTGTGGTATTATGGTACGGATACTCGAAGCGGCCAAAAAGCTGACGAATATCTATTTCCCCTTCGAAAGGTAACTCTCGTTGCGTCGTCATTTTTGACGACTGCTTATGGGGAAACTCCTGTTTACTCCGATACTGAAGCCTGATTTGTTAACGTTTGTGAAGTTGCACAAACCAATGGCGCTTTAGCCCGCAAAGAAGGGCGGAGCCGACTGCTCTATAGGTCGGCGAAAGGCGCCATTTCATCAGAATCTTCTCCTTCAGTGACGAGACCATCTCTTGGCTGACTCTGTGATCAAGAAGCAAAAAAGAAGCCTGCAGCTCGGCGCCGTAGAACAGCCTCCAGCAGCGGAAGAAGCGAGAAGCCTTCCCCTGCAGCTATCCGGCTGGTAAGAGCAATTCTTGAGCTATTTCTCTGCGCGCCGCGAGTGTGGACAGTGCAAGGGCAGCGAGTGGGTCACCTGTCTGGGAAACACCCATGCAGATTGTGCGCTTACTGAGACGGAATGTGTTAACCGCATGAGTCTCGCTCTTGCCCGCTCGCGAGTCGCTATTTTAATAAGACAGCCCGCTCTCCCGTTTCTCCTCTCTCAGTGAGCTCGGAAAAAGAAACGGTGCAGCCACGGAGCTGGTTAGATTTTGAATGATCCCACGCCGGCAAAGCCTGCGCGCTCATTCTCTATCGGCTACATGATCCGCCAATGTGTGTTAACACAGGAGATTAGCGTCCCTCTTACGTCGTGTGACTCGTCCCTCTAGGCGGATCGGAGAAGAATGCTGTCACTTATATCCATGCTGACTGCTCCGCATTTATTTGTGCGTCGCTGAGGCTGCGCTCATATATTTGTGTGTGCGTGCCGCATATTTTAAATAAAGGCAGCGCGCTCCTCTGTTTCTCCTCTCTCAGCGAGCTCGGAGAAAGAAACTGTGAAGTCACGGAGCTGAGCAACCGAGTTTGAATGATCCCACGCCGAAAGGCGCCAAAAGGCCGCGCGCTCATTCTCCATTGGCTCCTTGATTCGCCAGTGTGTGTTTACACTTGAGATTAGCGCCCCTCTTACGGCGAGCGGCTCGTTCCTCTAGGCGGATCGGAGTGGAATGCTGTCACCAATGGTTACTGCTGACAGCTCCGCATTTGTGTGTGCGTCGCTAAAGCTGCGCTCACTGAGATGGGGTGCTTTCACTGAGAAAGCGCAATTTATCCCTGTATCACTCGCGGATCTTCTTCGTCGAATGAAGATGGCCCCGCCCCCATGCTTTCGCGTTTCTCCTCTTCCAGTCACCTTGGAGAAAGAAATGGCGAGCTTATGAGTTTGAGCGATTAGGCTTGGGTGATTTTTACGCCGGCACAGGTCCCGTGTGTTTCACTCTTACCACAGCACTTTGATCTCCCAGATCTGTTTTATCTGTGAGGATTAACCCCTCGCTTACTTGAGCGGTTCAATCCTTCTAGGCGGATCAGGAAAAAGACTGTCACCAGTGTTTTCACATTACTGACAGCCTCGAATTTACGCCCACGCCAGTATGCTTACACATAAGGATTAACCCCTCGCTTAAAGGAGCGGTTTTATCCTTTTAGGCGAATGCGTGCGGTACTTTTATCTACCAGTGTTTTTACACTTGAGGGTCATTAAACTCCTCATTAGAGTGGTTTGATCCTTTTAGTGGGATGAATCAGTTCTCGCTGAGGCTGGAAATTCATTGAGGAGAGCTCACGTTCGATCTCCATCCCTTCGTTCAACACCGACTGATGGAAATTTTATTCAGTCTGGGTATGTCTTTTATATTCAGCGCACACCCAAGCAACTACCACTTCGATAGTGGACACATAAGAGCAATTCTCCTCTCCTCACACTGCGATTGCCAGTTTCCCGCCACATGACGTGAACTGCCATGAGTAGTAAAGTAACCACTTGCCGCCGGGCTTTTGGCTTGGAAAGCCATTCCTGTGTGTCAAGTGTGTCAAGCTGGATTATAAACATCTGTGGAACAAGATTACTTGCTCTAGTTCGCTTGCAGGCCACCTCGCTTCAGAGGTATTGTTTACACTTCGGTACAGAACAACGCATGTTCTTCGGTCCGAAGTACATGCACACTGCTTGTAGGGTGCCGTGGAAACGGTCCCTTTGGCGAACAGTGAGTCAGGCTGTTCAAGGCCCTCATGTGACGGCGTTTTAGAATGTTAACTTAAAACAGATCCTCGCGCAAAAAAATGCCCAGGGACTGCTTTTTGTCTGTGGATATGAAAAGACGCGTACTTTCACATCCAAATAGCGCCCCGTCACAGACCGTTCTTGAGGTTCGCTTTCGAGGGAGTGGCTTACCAGTATACAGTCCTTCCTTGTTGACTGTCCCTGGCCCCTCGCACATTTACAAAATATGTAGACGCGGCTCATTCCCCTCTGGGACATATGGGAATCCGCGTTCTGAACTACCTCGACGACAGGCTACTGCTAGCCGACTCAACTGATCGCTCACAGGTCGTTACTGCTCAACCAACTGAAGCGTTAGAGTTGAAAATCAACATGTCCTAGAGTTGTTTGACTCCCAGAAAACGAATTTCCTTTCTGGGTACAGTCATAGACTCGATTCAGATGCGAGCTTGGATTACATCGGAACGCTCCCTAACTATTCAGCGAGCGGCGATGTCTTTCAAGTTGGGAACGTCACGTCCCCTGAAAGCATCTCAGAGGATCATCGGCCTTATGGCCGCTGTGTCCTCTGTGATTCCTCCGGGCCTGTTGTAGATCCGATTCCTACAGTATTTGTTAAAGGAACCGTATGTAAGAAATTTATGTCAGTTAATCATAAAATGGCCCTGACATGTCACTAGACATTAAGAAATCATGTTCATTTCAAATACCTATATCACTGACAACAATGGTCCGGCCAGGATATTGTCATTTAAAAGTGAGAGTTGCAGCCCTAAACTGATGTTATTGTTGTCGTTTTGTGTTTTGGTCTGAGGCTCCACCCTCCAGCTATCTACCAATCACGAAGTCAGTAGAGTTTTGTGATCTGGGTTGCCATCTCTGTTACGGCTGCAGCCGAACGTGTCGGATAAAACATGTATAACGTTACGAAACCTAAAAGACCTCGTTATGAATCCGAAATACTTCGTGACATAGTCCGAAATAAAACAAGGATTTGTATAGGAGATGCCTTTGAAAGATGGAGACGGCTGAAAACGGAGAAGAATTTGAAGACAGACGCCAACGTTGCTTATTTTCTCCTGGACTGGTAAGATTCATCTATGTTTGGCTAACTTTGCTTCCGTACACAGTGGATTTTTCGCTGTCGGCTGTGCTAAATGCGTTCATAAAAAGCTTTATATCGCACCACTAGCAGGGTATGAAAACAATCTATGTTCCGACTGAAATGTGGTATTACAGTACATCTTTGCGAAATATTTGGCTAATCGCCATCTGTAAATTTTTGTGATACATAATTACTTCGCAAAACATCTCTTGTGAAGCATAAACATAATTAATAGAAGAAAAACAAATTACTGTGTAGGACTCGTCACTTGCCATTAGAAGCTCCTTGTAGCAGCCTACTCCTGCAGCTTAGCTGCCTGGCAACCTCGAGTCAGGGGGGGAGCGGGAGGGGATACACCGTTCTACAGTATTTTGAAAGTGATTGCAGTACCAGTTTTGGCCACAATCCTACATACGGTTCCTTTAAAAGCTCACGTTCCATCCCACGCCCAGTGGCGCCACCATGGGGTGGCCACCCCTGGCCGACTCTTGGCCACCCCATTGGCCACCCCAAATTTTAGTAGCATCAGTTATGCATTTCATCCCTAATGCACAGCCAGGCTGACAAGCCGCTCTAGACCTTAGATCGCACACAGTAGCCAGCCCTCTCCCCCACTGTGGCAAGCTTTAGGCTATTGTGTGCGCATGATCGCGCAACTCTGCGCTGCGCTGAAGGCAACTCTGCAACTGCGCTGAAGGCACGCTCTCTGCTGCCCATCGGGCTCGGGCTGCACTTGTATTAAGCTTGTGTGTATTTTGATGAATATGCCGATTAAACAAATCCATGCTTTCTTGTTTATTTTTAAACATTTGAAATTTATTTGCACCAGTGATGCGCGGGTTGATCCAAAATGAGCGGGTGGTGGTCACCCGCGGTTACTAGTCATCCAAAAATATTTTAAATGATATTCAGGTCGCGGTCGGTCGGGTCGTTTGAAATAAAGATGCCAATTAAACCTTTGTAATTTATATAATACTAGACACAATTTTCTATGAAATACATAGACCTAAACTTTATTGGCTGAATAATATTTAGCTTACCTTTTGAATGTTGAGTGTTATTAAGTGTTGAATAAATGCTGACGCAGGACAAAATGCCCGATTTCCCAACACGTTGAACTGAGCAATGCCATTGTACCATTTTAATAGGCTACTTTTAAACGCATATAGTTCAGTAATGTCAGCTTTATGTATTTTCTGAGAGGGGGTGGGATTTTTGTTGGGAAAGTCGGGGGAGAGACGCACACTTCGATTAGACTGGATAAACACACGCAGCATCTTAATTGTTAAGAAAATGGTATGCTAATAAATGTCTCGAATATTTTGATTATGTCCAATGCTCCTCTTTCTTTTTGGAATTATTAGACACATTTCACTATGTTTTTTCAAATGCCTAGGTCTGTTTAATTTCCTTAATTATAAAATTTCTATTAATTTTTAAACATTTATTCAAGCAGTAATATATAAATTATATCATGTATGCTTGTTTAAAACCAGGGATTAAAAACGAATTCCATGTAGAAACTGTATTTTTTCTATACATTTCCAGCGAGCGAAACGAACGAAATTAAACATTACTTAATAAATTCAAAGCACTATAATTTCCTTATTCATTTGATACAACTATTAATATATAGAAAATAATATTATTTTGTCAAATTAGTAATTCCTGAATTTATATATGAAAACTGCGTTTTGAAGTGCATTCGTTATGTTTGCATAAGAAAATTCGTTAACCTAGTCTCTTAAGCTGATTTAATATTCTTGATCATTTTTAGAAGTAAAAAAAAAGGAATTAGCTTGTAGTCTATATATATTTAAGGCTATAGGCTAATCATTTTCTTAACTTCTATTAGGCTACACTGTAGATCGAAATAAAATAATTCTTGATCATATTTAACATCGGAGAATCACTGAAAATGAAACTATTTAAATCTGTAGCTAAAGGAAAGACAAAATAAATCACAAGAACAATCTGTATTTTTCTTGTAATCAATAACATTTCTTTTGACAAAATTAATTAATGCCGAATGATGTTTGACAGTGAACGCATCTCCACCGCAGCCGCATATAATCGCTGCTTTCAGTCGCAAATATTAAACATGCGGTTCAGGAAGCGGGTCGGGTACAATATTTTCTCTTTCTTTTTTTTTGCGGTCTGAGTTGCGGGCGGGTTAGTTGAAAACGTCGGTCGGGTTTGGGTTGTTTGTACGTAGACCTGCGCATGATTTGCACTCCAAATAAACATGAGGCTACTTGCAGTTGAATTGCAAAGCGACTTTTTTTCTATTTTGCTCTGTACAGAGAATAGTAATACTGAAGTTTTAAAGCCTATAACTTTATATGCTACCAGAAATAACAGTAAAGCAAAAAAAAAATTGTCTTTAATTAGATTTAGGCATGCAAATTTTTTTTGAATTTTACCACCCTAACATTTTTACTGGCCTCTTTCGGCCACCCTATGAAAAAAATCCTGGAGGCGCCACTGCCCACGCCTGGCGCCTGGGCCGTGCTTACATGAAGGTAAGCCACCGCTGTCTCAAGCTGTGGCTCCTTGGACATCTACTCGCCTGTATATGTCAGGCGTTCAGTTGGGAATGACCTCCAGGCGGAAGGTGGGCACAACAGACGCTTTCAGCTGGGGCGCTCTGTACAAAGGCAACCTAGCCATTAACTGTCTCGAAATGATGGCAGTGTGTCTGGCCTTAGAAACCTTCCTCCCAGCCCTAAAAGGACATCATGTCTTAGTGTGGTCAGTCAGCATGTCAGCAGTAGCCTACAGGTCTTGTTCCATTTACAGGTTGACTCAACGTCTCCTGTTATAGGCACAGAAAAAACTCCTCTCACTACGAGCGGTTCTTCGAGGAACAACATGGCTCTGGGAGAATGGAGGCTGCACCCTCTATCAGTTCAGAGAAAATGGTCAGTTTTCGGCAGGGCGTACGTTTTTCCCCCGGTCGCCCTGCTACCCCAGGTTATCAGGCGAGTCAGGGAGACAAAGTGCTCTCGCGTCCTGGTGGCCCCCCTCTGGAGGAATCAGATTTGATTTCCGGAGATGGTCAAGATGCTATTTGTAGCACCATGGCAGATACCGCTGAGGAGAGACCTTTTCTCGCAAACGCAGGGCAAGATTTGGCATCCCCAGCCAGAGCTGTGGAACCTTCATGTCTGGTCGCTCGACGGGAGCCTAACCAACTCCCCGCGAGGGTCAAAAATACCATTTTAGAGCTCAGTCTACTAGGCGTCTCTACGCTCTTAAGTGGTCAGTCTTCAGTGACTGGTGTTCAGTACGTAACCAGGATCCAATTATCATGTGATGTGTCCCATGTACTGTCTTTTCTACCAGAGCTTTTGGACAAGGGCCGTGCCCCATCCACGCTCAAAGTTTATATGGCAGCTATTGCGAAGAAACATTCTCCTGAAGCTGGCCGTATGATTGGCAGAAACGAATTAGTCGTTTAGTTTCTTAGAGGCGCTCGACGGTTGAACCCTCCTCGCCCTAAAACTGTGCCTATATGGGACTTGTCTATAGTCCTAAGAGCTCTCAAAGGGACGCCCTTTGAGCCGCTCGCATCGATCGGCTCAAGGCCATCGAGGGCCTTGACGTTGAAAACTGCTCTACTTTTGGCCCTGGCATCGCTCAAAAGAGTGAGTGACTTGCAAGCCCTGTCTGTCAGCGCTGCATGTCTCGAATTTGGGCCTAATGACTGCAAGGTCATCCTTCAGCCACGCAGTGGCTATGTACTGAAGTGCTCTCAACATCGTTTGGAGCCCAGGTCATTTCCCTTCTGGCCCTCCTTACAGTGGATGGCGAACAGGGGCCCAACCTACTGTGTCCTATCAGTACACTCAGAGTCTATGTTGAGCGTTCTGCGTCTTTCAGACAATCAGAACAGCTCTTTGTATGCTTTGGAGGTCACACTAAAGGGCTGCCAGTTACAAAGCAAAGATTGTCACGGTGGATTGTTGACGCTATAGCCTTGGCTTATGCCTCGGCTGACCAATAGTGCCCTGTCGTGGTGAAGGCCACTCCATCAGAGGCGTGGTCTAGCGGAGTTTCTATTCGGGAGATCTGTGCGGCCGCCGGTTGGTCGTCGCTGTCTACCTTAAATTGTTTTTACAATCTGGATGTGCCCGCCTTGCAGATGCGGGTGTTATCTGCTTAGTTCTCTCTCACCTCCTTAACTAGTGGGTGGAGTTATTTTAAAAAAGCAGACCTCAGGTTAACCTTGGGTCTCTTATTAGATCAGGTCTTTTTGGGCCCTCAAGAAGTGTCCTTAGACTGAGCCACTGAGCAGGCTAGTTTTGTTCTTGCTTTTAGCACGGCGTGACTGGATATGTTCCCCCTTAAGCAGTCGTCAAAAATGACGATGCAACGAGAGTTACCTTTCGAAGGGGAACACTCTGGTTACTCACATAACCTCGGTTCCCTGAGATAAGGGAACGAGCATTGCGTAAGCTGCCGTGCTAAAGTTGCACGCGAGTCGATGGCTGTCGCTTCAGTCATTTGATTCTGATGAAATGGCTCCTTTCGCCGACCTATAGAGCAGTCGGCTCCGCCCTTCTTGGTGGGCTAAAGCGCCATTGGTTTGTGCAACTTCACAAACGTTAACAAATCAGGCTTCATTATCAGAGGAAACAGGAGTTTCCCCATAAGCAGTCGTCAAAAATGACGACGCAACGCTCGTTCCCTTATCTCAGGGAACCAAGATTACATGAGTAACCGGAGCGATTTCAGCGGTGTGTGCCCGAAAACGGGGAAAATAGTAAAAAAACATATCAATATTGTACATTATAAAAGATATGTTTATATTACATTTGAATATACTGAACTGTGTAGTTTTCTTGAGAAATAAAGTCTGTTAAAGTGCATATTCTACATGCAGTTAATATGAACACTCCAAGAAGTGTCTCTGTCTGTGTCAACTTGAGATTTAACTGAAGAATTCAGCAGAAAATGAATGGCAAATTCAGTCACTATGCGTTTGTCACAGTCCTGTCTGTTTATTTCACATGGTTTCTCCCATTGTCTTCCCCTGTCATTTTGTCATCATTGGTTTCGCCCTCATCATCCTGTCATCCCCATCACCTGTGTTTAATTAATTATCTGCCTTTATAAGTCTGTCTTTGTGTGTGGATGTTCCTGCCTGTTCCTGCTTGTCAACCTGAAGATTTATATTAAATATCCCATTTGTTTGTTATCTCGTGTCCCGTCTCGTTAGTCCTGCACGACAAACCCTGACAGAAAGACAGACCATAACAGTTTCACGGCGTGTTTCCCTGCTTTATTTTCCGGTTTGTTCTGAGTTTAGTTTTTTTTTCCCTTAATGGATATCCCTGCCGTCCTCATCATCCTCCTGGAGCAGGGGAACCGCTCTCTCGAGGACCACACAAGTGACTTTGTGTACCTCGCGCCACAGACGCATTACCCGGACAGCTGCCTGTGCACGTTCTTCTGTGCAGGACTCAACATCGCCACAAAAGCGCAGCTGTCCGGGGAGGGTCCTCGAGAGAGCTTCGCCGATTACGTTGAGTGGGTGCTGGCGTCCTGTGGATCGTCATGGACTGTGGACATCGTCGAGAAGGACGTCAGCTCCACTCCAGACCCAGAGCCCAGCCAAACATCACCCCGACATGCAGCGTATGAGCCCGCATTCACTGCGGACGGAGAGCCTGAGCCCGGAGCGACCACAGTATGGAGTCGCAATGGGATCATAACCTCCGACCAAGTGCGAAAGCCGGCCTCTACATCAACGATGGTGGAGTGCTTCGTGGAGCAAGGGAGGGCGGTAGAGAGCCCTGCCCACTGCACCACCACTGGGGGTGAGCATGAGCAACACTCTGGGGACTTAATAGACTTTTCACAGAAACACTGGCCTGCCTGAACTTCCCACCCACCAGTCCTCTTCTGCCTATGCCTGGATCTCCACTGGTTCCGTCCAGCCATCCTGAATCCCCGCTGGTTCAGTTCAGCCGTCCTGAATCCCCGCTGGTTCAGTTCAGCCGTCCTGAATCCCCGCTGGTTCCGTCCAGCCGTCCTGAATCTCCGCTGGTTCCGTCCAGCCGTCCTGAGCCTCCGCTGGTTCCGTCCAGCCATCCTGAGTCTCCGCTGGTTCCGCCCAGCCATCCTGAATCTCCGCTGGTTCCGCCCAGCCTTCCAGAATCTCCGCTGGTTCCGCCCAGCCTTCCAGAATCTCCGCTGGTTCCATCCAGCCTTCCAGAAACCCCGCTGTCTTCTGTCAGTCCCCTTGCGCACCCTCAGTCCTCCATCTGTGCAGTGGGCTCGCCGCAGGTCTGCCAGCTTCCATCGGCGTCTCGGCTGGAGGATCACTCATCTCCACCTCCAGCCTCAGAGTCCAGATCTCCGCCTCGGGCTCCTCCTCCACCTGCTCTGCCTCTGTCGGTCGGACCCCTGGAGTTGTCAGCCTGTCCTCCACCATGGCTCCTCCCTCCGTCGGCTCCACAGTGGGTCTTCATGGCTGTGACCTGGGTCTTGCTCTGTGCCTCCTGCTCCGGATCCCTCCTGTTTCCTCCCTGGCTCCTCCCACCTTCGTCGCCCCCTTGGACTCTGTTTGTTGTCCCCCTCCAGGGGTGCCGTCCTCCGCCGAAACCTCCTCCCACATGGACTCTGTTTTTTTTCCGCCCCTCTTCTCCTTTTTTTTTGTTGTCACATGGTTTCTTCCATTGTCTTCCCCTGTCATTTTGTCATCATTGGTTTCGCCCTCATCATCCTGTCATCCCCATCACCTGTGTTTAATTATCTGTCTTTATAAGTCTGTCTTTGTCTTGAGTTCCCTGTCGGTCTTTATATTGTTTTGATGTTTCTTCGTGTGTGGATGTTCCTGCTTGTCAACCTGGAGATTTATATTAAATATCCCGTTTGTTATCTCGTGTCCCGTCTCGTTAGTCCTGCACGACAAACCCTGACAGCATTATAGTACTTATGAGTTCTTCACATTTATGATTCAAATTCCTTCATATTTGTCATGAAAATCTCTATTCATACTACTTCAGAATACCCAAGACTCGATCTGTGTCAACTTTCATGAGATTTAACTGAAGAATTCAGCAGAAAATGAATGGCAAATTCAGTCACTATGCATTATAACACTGATCAGTTCTTCATATTTATGATTCAAATTCCTTCATATTTGTCATGAAAATCTGACCCAAGACTCGATCTGTGTCATCTTTCATGAGATTTAACTGAAGAATTCAGCAGAAAATGAATGGTAAATTCAGTCACTATGCATTTGTTACGGTTGCTGGTGTTGGATGGAGTAGACGAAACTGGACGTTCGTGATAAACAGTTATTTTAATGAATCTTCAAGTGAAACAAGCAGGAACACAATGAAACTAAATCAACATCAAAGACCGACAGAGAACTCAAGATTCAGACAGACTTATAAAGGGTGATAGATAATTACAGACAGGTGAAGGGGATCACGACAAACGAGGGCTAAACCAAAGTAAACAGATTGACAGGGGGAGACAATGGGAGAAACCAAGTTAATAAACAGACAGAACTGTGTTATACGCCCCCCTCAGAATAGGCGCGTCCTTGCGCCGTATAACATCCAAAGGGGAGGGATGGTGGGTGCCCTGGAGGCTGGTAGGCGGGGACACAGGAGACAGGAACGGCCTCCATGGTGGATCAGGGAGTTTAGGGGCCATGGCGGGTCAGGAGGTTCAGAAGGCCATGGCCGGACAGACAGTACAGGGGAACACAAAAGAGTCCAGGGGGGTGACGGAGGTGGGAGGAGCCAAGGATGAAACAGAAGGTATCGGAAGCAGGAGGAACCAGGCGAGACCCAGGCCGCAGCCATGAAGACTCACGGTGGAGCCGACGGAGGGAGGAGCCATGGTGGAGGAAGGGCTGACGACTCTAGGGGGGCGATCGACGGAGGCGGAGCAGGTGGTGGAGGAGCCAGAGGCGGAGACGGAGAGCCGAAGGTCCGCGGCAGAGCCGGAGCGACAGAGGACTGAGGCGGAGCCGAAGGGAGGAGCCCAACGGAGCTGATGGGACGGAGCGACGAGGCACAGCAGGAGGAGCAGAGAGGTGATGGTGGGACGACGACCGACCAAGGCGGAGCTGGTGGGCCGATGGGCGAGTGTGGAGACGAGGGAGCAGAGAGCCGTGGTGGAGCCACAGGGTCGGAGGGCTGAGGCGAAGTTTTGGACTCTGAGGCTGGAGGCGGAGATGCAGGATCCTCCAGCCATAACACCGATGGGAACTGGCAGACCTGCGGCGAGCCCACTGCACAGGTGGTGGGCTGAGGGTGAGCAAGGGGACTGTCAGAGGACAGCGGGGATTCTGGAAGGCTGGACGGAACCAGCGGTGACTCTGGAAGGATGGGCGGAACCAGCAGTGACTCTGGAAGGCTGGGCAGAACCAGCGGGGACCAGGCAGATCCAGACATAGACAGAAGAGGGAGGGTGGGTGGCTATGAAATTCCTTCATAATTACCATGAAAATTTCAAATTTTAGTAAAAAATTTGACAGAAAATTAAAAGTAAATCTTAACTACTGCCGTGACCATTTTCTATGGCAAGAGGCAGAAAGTCTTTTGAAAATGTATTTATTAAAAGAAAGGTCAACAGTCATACAGATTGGCTGTAGGAAGCCACAAGCCCTTTTTGCATTTTGTATTTTCCACAATCATAATGCATGACCCTTTTAAGACCCTTTTAAGATATCTTTCTCCTCAAAAGAGATAAGAGACAGACTCACAGCTCAGTTTTGAATTAAAAAGTATACATTTCAAACAAAGCAACAAAATCCCTCAGCCAACCAATGAAATGGTTGTATTACATTACCCCACGCTATCACTTGCTAAACTGTTGTTCGTTCCTGGCACACAATCCCTCTGATATGTTCCCATACCACTGCAGCAGTCACATATAGAAATTCTTTTACTCTAACACAATATCTTAATCATTGTGAATTTTGAATGGAGGCTAAAGTTTGAATTTGCTATTAAACCACCTTCAATTAAATCTGGACTGGATAATCTCGGTAACGCTCTACAATACGGGTGCACAAATATGCATTAAGTCATACTTAACTAATCATGACTTAATATATATAACATATGAAGAATTAAACCATTAACACATTGAATTTACACTATTAGTTAATGAAATAAGATATTAGGGAATTAATACATTATGACACATTTAACTAATAACAATTTATTGATTACTTAATCTATGAATCATATAGAATGTTCATTAGTTGGTGATGTAGTAATTAATAAATGGGTTCATTCTTCATGAATTATACATTAACTTGTGATTATCTGTGCATTAATTAAGCATGAATTAATGCATATTTGTGCACCCGTATTGTAAATCTTTCCCAATAATTTTTGAGGGCAGTTTTCTGATAAGACTGAAACTGTGCTTCTAATCCTCACATCTCAACTGTCCAGTGGACATAAAAATTCCCCTTTTTTGGAGTTGTAAACAGTAATTTAGATCTTAATACAAATTGAGTTTCAAAATCAGTCTCACCTTGCTCAGGTTCGTCGACAGTCAACTGTGAAAGTCCTGGGCCCTAAGATGTCAGCTCCCTTATTCCTGAAGCAAAGGGGTTTAGGGCTAAATTTTTGGGTTTTACTGTGATCAGCCAAGCTAATGCCTTCAGGTTCAAAACAAAAACCTCCCTTGGGCTGAGCAAAGAATAGTTTACTTTACAAATTTGTAGTTCCGGTATTTAATTGGCTATGCCTGTCTG
>NW_027394606.1:0-14973 GCF_049309525.1 Garra rufa | reverse complement strand
TGCCTCGTTATCATACGTAAACATGCCGTATAACTTAGGGAAATGATCATTTGACCTTTATTCATTTTTTTTTTTTTTTGCAACCATGTTTGTGTCCTTAAAGGAACTCTGTCAGATGGTGACCCAACTGTCCACGATATCAGAGCCATCAGGTAATTACCAATGTAAATCTTATGCATGACATTATGATGTTGCAAATTATTTTATGAAATCTTACAGTGATTATGATGTTGTGTTATATTTTGTGCTATTAGGTACAACAACAATGGAATGATGGACTTCAAAATCAACCACTCTGATGACTGGCATCCACATCCAAGTCACCAACTCCGAAACTCCACCTCAGACAGCCACACAGTCACCCCACTCTATTTAGACCGCCTGAAGATCAAAGAGCTGAAATTCAAACACCTCCAAGACCTGAAGGAAGTCATCCCAAAGGATTTTCACAGCTTTTACAACAATTTGCTTCATTAGCTTAGAAACTTGATAATAAACTTGGTGATTTTCTTTCTTCTGCTGAACACAAAGGAAGATATTTTGAAGAATGTCAGTAACCAGTTAACTGGACCCACTGACTTTCATAGTATTTTTTTTTCATTATTCTAAATATCTTCCTTTGTGTTCAGCAGAAGAAAGAAACTCTTGAAAACAACTTGAGGGTGAATATATGACAGAATTTTCATTTTGAAGTGAACTATCCCTTAACACAGTCAATGTAACAACACACACAGAGCACAGATACAGGCACACAGACAAGGGCTCACCCTACTCATAAACACAAATACACTCAGTAATGGGCTTAGTAAAGCAAGCCTTGTCTGCGTGCATGCATCTGTGAGGCTATGTGCGTGTTGTTACATTGCCGTCATATTGACTGTTAATCTGTTAAACTATGATATCAGTTAAGATATCAGATATTTTTATAGTTTTGATATCAGATATCAATAATATTTATTATTTATGTATTTATGTAATATCTACTTTTTACTAGGCTTATTAATAGACTTATACATGTGCATTGAAGTTTTTAAATGTATCTGATATAATACTTGAATTAAATTGAATGGTTTGGATACCACCATTAAATTATTGTTTTTATCATTATTTATTGACTTCGCTTTTATTAGGGCCCGAGCACTACAGTGCGAGGACCCTATTGGAATTGCTCCGTTTATTATTATTCTTCTTCTTCTTCTCCAAAATGAAAAGTCTTTTTGAGGGCCTAAACATGCCCGAAAACTCACGAAACTTTGCACACGCATCAGACCTGGCGAAAATTTACATCTGATATGGTTTTCAAAAGTGGGTGTGGCAAAATGGCTCGATAGCGCCACCTATAAAATTTCAACGGAGTGCGCCTCGAGCTACGTTTCACGTACATGTACGAAACTCGGTACACATGTGTAACACACCAATACCTACAAAAAAGTCTCCTGGTGCAACATCCGAAACCCAACAGGAAGTCCGTTATATTGAATTTCCTGTACGATTTTTGTGCAGTTTTTGCCATTTTCAGGCCTCGTACTTTAACGAACTCCTCCTACAGTTTTTATCCGATCATCTTCAAATTTGCTGAGTATCATCATAAGGCCTTTGCGATGTTAAATTGCGAAGCTTTAGAGTTTTCGTCGATGGGCGTGTCCGTGGCGGCCTGACAAACTTTGATGTTTCGCCATGAAAAAGGAAGTTGCTATAACTCAGGCATACGATGTCCGATCTGCCTCAAACTTCACATGTTTGATGACAGTCCGGTCCTGAACACATGTCAGTGCCCAAATTCAGTTATAGTCATAGCGCCACCTGCTGACAACAGGAAATGACATGTTTAACACTGTTACGGACTCTTAGCAACATATTGAAAAGCGTTAACAAGTCGTAAATAGGCTAGCAACATGCTACAAACATGCTAAAACATGCTAGCAACACTTAGCTAAGAGCTAAAGCATGCTATTAATACAAATACAAAAGGAAATTGCTGTAACTCATGTATATACTGTTGAATCTGACCCAAACTTAATATTCAACATGCTACAAAAATAATAAAGCATGCTAGCAACACTTAGCTAATATGCTAAAGCATGCTAATAATACAATAAAACAGGAAGTTACTCTAACTCAGACATACCATGTCCAATCAGCCCCAAACTTAACATGTTTGATAAGAATCCTGGCCTAAACACACGCCCATGCCTGTATTCAGTTATAGTCATAGCGCCACCAGCTGGTAACAGGAAGCCATATGTTTAATACTGTTGTGGATGACTAGCAACATTTTAAAAAAAATTCAACAACTGTTAAAAAGGGTAGAAACATGCTAGAAACATGCTATAACATGTTAGCAACATTTAGCTAAGTGCTAAAGCATGCTCTTAATGCAATGAAACAGGAAGTTACTGTAACTCAGGCATGCAATGTCCAATCAGCCCCAAACTTCACATGTTTGATAACAGTCGTGACCTGAAGATGTCTACATGCCAATATTCAGTTATAGTTATAGCGCCACCTACTGTCAACAGGAAGTGACATGTTTAACACTGTGACACACTATTAGCAACACACTAAAAAAGCCATTGAGTGCTAAACTAGTTCAAAACGTACTCAAACATGCTAGCAACACTTACTTAGTGCTAAAGCATGTTGTTAAAGACATAAAACAGGAAGTTACTGTAACTCAGGCATGCAATGTCCAATCAGCCCCAAACTTCACATGTTTGATAAGACTCCTGGCCTGAAGATATATACATGCCCATATTCAGTTATAGTCACAGCGCCACCTGCTGACAACAGGAAGTGATGTTTAATGGTGTTACGGACTCCTAGCAACATATTAAAAAGCTTTAGCAAGTTTTAAATAGGCTAGCATCATGTTAGAATCATGTTAAAACATGCTAGCAACACTTAGCTAAGAGCTAAAGCATGATATTAATACAAAGAAAAATAAGTGTAACTCATGCATACAATGTCCAATCTGACCCAAGCTTAATATGTTTGATAAGAGTCCTGGTCTGAACACAAGCCCATGCCTATATTCAGTTATAGTCATAGTGCCACCTGCTGGCAACAGAAAGTCACATGTTTAATACCGATGTGGATGCCCAGCAACATTTTAAAAATATCAACAAGTGTTAAATAGGGTAGCAACATGCTAGAAACATGTTAGCAACATTTAGCTAAGTGCTAAAGCATACTCTTAATGCAATGAAACAGGAAGTTACTGTAACTCAGGCATGCAATGTCCAATCAGCCCCAAACTTAATATGTTTGATAAGAGTCCTGGCCTGAATACATTTACATGCCAATATTTAGTTATAGTCATAGCGCCACCAGCTGGCAACAGCAAATTACTTGTTTTGCACTAACTTAAGAATGCAATGTACAATTTGCACCAAACTTGACATGATTGCCAACAGTCCTGGCCTGAAGACATCTAAAAGCCAATATTTCGTAATAGCGCCACCTGTTGGTAGCAGGATATGTCATGACTTACACTCAAGCATGCCATGTTCAATCTTCACCAAACTTCATATGTTTGATAAAAGCGCCGGCCTGAACACATCTGCATGCCAATATTCAGTTATAGGCATAGCGCCACCAGCTGGCAGCAGGAAGATTGGCACATATCAATGACTTTGACATATTCCTCCTACATTTACTGTGTTAATAGCATAGTGCCCACCATTCGCCACCGATCGGCAGTGAGCCCGAGTGCGAGGGCCCTACCATCGCTGCTTGCAGCTTTAATTAGGGCCCGAGCCCAAAAGGGCGAAGGCCCTATTGTTCTTCTAAGGGTTCTTATTTTTTTTTTTTTTTTTTATTTTTTTACACCTTCCGGGCACTTTTGGGGGCCTTAACATACTCAAAAACTCTTGAAAATTTGCACACACGTCGGAATCTGCGGCCATCAGGACGCCACAGAGGCTGGGACCCGGGCGTGGTTCAGGGCCTCTACAGCGCCCCCTGGAACACAGTTTGGAAACTTGATGTACTGCGCACACATACTTGCACATATTGATATGAAACTCGGTACACATATAGATCTCACTGAGCCAAACAACTTTTGTACTCTATGTCATAGGCTCCACCTGACAGGAAGTGAGATATTTAGGGCTGTTTAAAAAGCGCATGCTCTGGAATTTAACGTACTCCTCCCAGGAATTCCATGGGATTGTCACCAAACTCGGTCAGCATGATCTCAAGACATTGGGGACGCTAAATTGCGAGGAGATTTTTGATATCTCGAACGGTTTGGCCGTGGCAAGGCGACAAAGTTATGGCGAGAAATGAGAAACAGGAAGTGTCTAATAACTGTTGACCACATTGCCTGATTCTGATGAAACTTCACCAGTTTGTTCGTTGTATGATGCTGATTCCATAAATGTGACTATTATGAGTCAAAGTTATAGCGCCACCAACTGGCAGCAGGAAGTGTGTCATTTTCAAAATGCTTTGAAATCAGCCACTTAATTTTACTCGATTTTCTTTAAACTTCATCAAAATCATGTCAAAACACGGCCGATAAGAATATGTAAAGGGGTCGATGATAAATCGAATGCTGTTGCCATGGCAACATGTCAAACTTTAAAATTAGATTCCTGTCTTTTCGAGGCAGTTAACATGCTTAGAATTTCATGAAACTCAACACACACATCAATATTTATGATAGTTAGACACTGGCAAAAGGTCATAAATGGGCGTGGAGCAGGCACTCTATAGCGCCATCTTTTGACAAAAGTTGGGGGGTTAGTTTTTCCTACAGTCACCAAACTCTGTACATATATTAATCTCATCAATTTGGACAACTTTCTAAATCAAACTCATTAGCTGAGACCAACAGGAAGCCGGCTATTTTGATTTGAATGTGGATTTTTGGAAAAATCAGGCTGTAAACAAATGCACACTACTTCTAAGAACAACCAGCTGCTCACACCAAACTTTTTTAACATGAAGAGAATATTCTGAAGATGTTAAATTGCGAGCGGATTTTGGATATCTTGAACGGTGTGGACGTGGTGATTTTTTAAAGATATAGTAAAAAATATTTTTATATCTTTAAAGTGCAGCATCCAAACTCTTTAAAACTTTTTTCACACAGAGATCTAATCATTCTGAGCAAGTGCTGGAAATATAAAATGTATACAAGCTTCTATGAATTAAAGAAAATTTAAAAAAGAACTCAGAAACCTGCTGTCACTCTGGTGAATGTCTCTACAGTATGTGTGTGCGTTCAGTCAGGCACAGAGAAGCTCATTATTGCAGGGGGGAGGGGTGAGAGGCAGAGAGGGTGACAGAGTAGAGAGCCATCCTACAGACCATCTTTTAACAAAATGCACATACTGTATGTAGTGTAATTACATAAATATGTCTGATCTTTGAGAGTCTGATATTTTGAGAAAATATGAAGGGTCACTAAGTCTTTCATTGTTCATTTTTTGCAGTTGTTGTTTTTTATTTATTTTTTACTTAACTGTACCATGAACTTGTCCTATTCAGTCACATAGCAAAAGATTTTAAAAAATACAACTTTTTAGCATGATCAATTTATCTTCATTGATAGACAATATTTACATAGTGTTATTTATTGAATATAAAATCATAATAATAAAAAATTAAGACAAACTTTGACAACAAAACAAACGTTACTGTTATCTCTTCAAAACATCTGAAAACCATAATTTTAAGATCAGTTATATATATGTATCACCCCGTTAAAATACTCAACTTGATTTTTAAAGATATTTTGAAAGAATGAAGCGTTTATAGAGCACTTTATTGTGTATTGCTGTACACCCACATGAACTGTGTTCATGTTCATGTTAATTCACAGTACATAAACTTTATATGAATACTTTTTTTAGCTTAATATTAATTAACATTAATAAATGCTATTTATTTATTGGTCATGTTAACTGATATAGTTAATTTTAACAAATGAAACTGGATGGCAACATTTTATATTTTGTGTGTATGTGTCTGTGTGTTGATTTTAAAGTGTAACCCTTTCAATTCTGTAAACTTAAAATCCAAACTAGCAGATGGTTACTGTGAATGCATGTGCCAACTGGGCACCGTCTTCCTTATTGATTCTTAGTTATGACAACAATTGATTTTATACAAAAATATATTATACAAAAATTGTACAGATAGGTAACAATGACATTTAAGCAGAAGTGGTGGATATAAAGGAAGCAATAATAACATTTTGCTATCATCATGAATTACATGTTCTTATTTGTAGCATACTGGTTCACAGTTGGCATCTATCTGAAGTCCTTGCATTGATTGCATTTAATTAAATCAACATTATATTTGGTCAGTCTGATCTTGAGGCCTTAGAGATGTTAAATTGTGAAGATCTTGAGTTTTCATTAAAGGGCATGTCCGTGGTGGCCTGACAAAGTTTGATGTTTCTGCATAGACATAGAAGTGGTTATAACTTAGCCTGAAAATGTCTGATCTGCCACAAAATTCACAGGTTTGGTAAGAGTCCTGGCCTGAAGACACCTAAAGACCAATATTCAGATATTATCATAGCGCCACCTGTTGGCAGCAGGATATCTCATATATTTCACTAACTCAAACACACCAAGGTCAATCTGCACCAAACTTCATATGTTTGATAATAGTGCTGGCCTGAACACATCTACATGTCAATAATCAGTTATAGGCATAGCGCCACCAGCTGGCAGCAGCAATTTTGGCACATTTAAATGACTTATGACATATTTTTTCTATATTTACTGTATTGAAAGCATACTGCCCACCGATTGCTGTTTTCCTGAAGCCACCGGTCGGCGGTGAGCCCGGGTGCGAGGGCCCGTTCATCGCTGCTCGCAGCTTTAATTATTATTCTTCTTCTTCTCCAAAATGAAAAGTCTTTTTGAGGGCCTAAACATGCCCGAAAACTCACGAAACTTTGCACACGCATCAGACCTGGCGAAAATTTACATCTGGTATGGTTTTCAGAAGTGGGTGTCCCAAAATGGCTCGATAGCGCCACCTATAAAATTTCAACGGAGTGCGCCTCGAGCTACGTTTCACGTACATGTACGAAACTCGGTACACACATGTAACACACCAATACCTACAAAAAAGTCTCCTGGTGCAACATCCGAAACCCAACAGGAAGTCTGTTATATTGAATTTCCTGTACGATTTTTGTGCAGTTTTTGCCATTTTCATGCCTCGTACTTTAACGAACTCCTCCTACAGTTTTTATCCGATCATCTTCAAATTTGCTGAGTGTCTTCATAAGGCCTTTGCGATGTTAAATTGCGAAGCTTTAGAGTTTTCGTCAAAGGGCGTGTCCGTGGCGGCCGGACAAACTTTGATGTTTCGCCATGAAAAAGGAAGTTGCTATAACTTAGGCATACAATGTCCGATCTGCCTCAAACTTCACATGTTTGATAACAGTCCGGTCCTGAACACACGTCAGTGCCCATATTCAGTTATAGTCATAGCGCCACCTGCTGACAACAGGAAGTGACATGTTTAACACTGTTACGGACTCTTAGCAACATATTGAAAAGCCTTAACAAGTCTTAAATAGGCTAGCAACATGCTAGAAACATGCTAAAACATGCTAGCAACACTTAGCTAATATGCTAAAGCATGCTAATAATACAAATACAAAAGGAAATTGCTGTAACTCATGCATATAATGTCAAATCTGACCCAAACTTAATATTCAACATGCTACAAACATAGTAAAGCATGCTAGCAACACTTAGCTAATATGCTAAAGCATGCTAATAATACAATGAAACAGGAAGTTACTCTAACTCAGGCATACAATGTCCAATCAGCCCCAAACTTCACATGTTTGATAAGAGGCCTGGCCTGAACACACGCCCATGCCCGTATTCAGTTATAGTCATAGCGCCACCAGCTGGTAACAGGAAGCCACATGTTCAATACTTTTGTGGATGCCTACCAAAATTTTAAAAATATCAACAAGTGTTAAACAGGGTAGCAACATGCTAGAAACATGCTATAACATGTTAGCAACATTTAGCTAAGTGCTAAAGCATACTCTTAATGCAATGAAACAGGAAGTTACTGTAACTCAGGCATGCAATGTCCAATCAGCCCCAAACTTCACATGTTTGATAACAGTCCTGACCTGAAGATATCTACATGTCAATATTCAGTTATAGTCATAGCGCCACCTACTGTCAACAGGAAGTGACATGTTTAACACTGTGACACACTATTAGCAACACACTAAAAAAGCCATTGAGTGCTAAACTAGTTTAAAACGTACTCAAACATGCTAGCAACACTTACTTAGTGCTAAAGCATGTTGTTAAAGATATAAAACAGGAAGTTACTGTAACTCAGGCATGCAATGTCCAATCAGCCCCAAACTTCACATGTTTGATAAGACTCCTGGCCTGAAGATATATACATGCCCATATTCAGTTATAGTCACAGCGCCACCTGCTGACAACAGGAAGTGACGTTTAATGGTGTTACGGACTCCTAGCAACATATTAAAAAGCGTTAGCAAGTTTTAAATAGGCTAGCATCATGCTAGAATCATGTTAAAACATGATAACAACACTTAGCTAAGAGCTAAAGCATGATATTAATACAAAGAAAAATAAGTGTAACTCATGCATACAATGTCCAATCTGACCCAAGCTTAATATGTTTGATAAGAGTCCTAGTCTGAACACAAGCCCATGCCTATATTCAGTTATAGTCATAGTGCCACCTGCTGGCAACAGGAAGTCACATGTTTAATACCGATGTGGATGCCCAGCAACATTTTAAAAATATCAACAAGTGTTAAATAGGGTAGCAACATGCTAGAAACATGTTAGCAACATTTAGCTAAGTGCTAAAGCATACTCTTAATGCAATGAAACAGGAAGTTACTGTAACTCAGGCATGCAATGTCCAATCAGCCCCAAACTTAATATGTTTGATAAGAGTCCTGGCCTGAATACATATACATGCCAATATTCAGTTATAGTCATAGCGCCACCAGCTGGCAACAGCAAATTACTTGTTTTACACTAACTTAAACATGCAATGTACAATTTGCACCAAACTTGACATGTTTGCCAATAGTCCTGGCCTGAAGACATCTAAAAGCCAATATTTCGTAATAGCACCACCTGTTGGCAGCAGGATATGTCATGAATTACACTCAAGCATGCCATGTTCAATCTTCACCAAACTTCATATGTTTGATAAAAGCGCTGGCCTGAAGACATCTGCATGCCAATATTCAGTTATAGGCATAGCGCCACCAGCTGGCAGCAGGAAGATAGGCACATATCAATGACTTTGACATATTCCTCCTACATTTACTGTGCTAATAGCATAGTGCCCACCATTCGCCACCGATCAGCGGTGAGCCCGAGTGCGAGGGCCCTACCATCGCTGCTTGCAGCTTTAATTAGGGCCCGAGCCCAAAAGGGCGAAGGCCCTATTGTTCTTCTAAGGGTTATTATTATTATTAGGGCCCGAGCCCAAAAGGGCGAAGGCCCTATTGTTTTTCTAAGGATTATTATTATTATTATTATTTTTTTTTCAATGTTTTGGGTGATTTTGGGGCCCTTAACATACACGAAAACTCTTGAAAATTTGCACACACATTGGAACCTGCGGCCATCAGGGCCGGACAGACTTTGACATGGGGGGGTCACCTGGGGGGGGCGTGGCACAGCGTTAAAAATTGCGACTTTTGAGGGACTCTGGAGCGCACACCAATTGATCTACAGTCACCAAAATTCATACACATATAGACCTCATCGGGCCGACCAACTTCCGTGCTCACAGTCCGTGCTTCACCAAACAGGAAGTCAGCTATTCAGGGATGTCTAAAAAGCGCATGCAATGGAATTTGAAATACTCCTCCTAGACCTTCCAACCGATGGCCACCAAACTCGGTCAGCATGATCTCAAGACATTGGGGACGCAAAATTGCCAGGGGATTTTTGATATCTCAAACGGTTTGGCCGTGGCGGGGCGACAAAGTTATGGCGAGAAATGAGAAACAGGAAGTGTCTAATTACTTTAACACACTTTGTCTGATTTTGACCAAACATCAGCAGTTTGTTTATCTTATGATGCCGATCACAGAGATGTGACTATTAGGAGTCAAAGTTATAGCGCCACCAACTGGCAACACAAAGCGCAACGTTTTCTAAATGCTTTTAAATCAACCTCTTAATTTTACTCAATTTGCTTCAAACTTCATCTCAATAATGTTGAAACACGGCCAATGAGAATCTGTGAATTGCCTTATCGATAACTTTTATCATGTTGCCATGGCAACGTGTCAAACTTTAACTTTAGCTTTTTGTGTTTTGAAGCCACTTAAAATACTCAGAATTTCATGAAACTTCACACACACATCTGTATTAATGATATTTAGACACTGATAAAAGCCCATAAATGGGCGTGGAGCAGGCGCTCCATAGCGCCACCTTTTGACAAAAGTTGGGGGTTTAGTTTGTCCTACAGTCACCAAACTCGGTACATATATTGATCTCATCAAGCCAGAAACATTTCTAATTTACACCCATTAGCTACGATCAACAGGAAGTCGGCTATTTTGATTTGAATGTGGATATTTGGAAAAATCAGGCTGTGGAATTTTATATACTTCTCTCAGGAAAACCAACCAATTCACACCAAACTTTTTTGACATGTTGCCAACATTCTGAAGATTCTAAATTGCGAGCAGATTTAGGATATCTTGAACGGTGTTGATGTGGTGATTGATTGAAATCGGAGTAAAACAAGATAGCCGTAATTTTATTATATCTTTAAAGTGCAGCATCCAAAGTCTTTGAAACTTTTTTCATACAGACTACTAGTCATTCTGATCAGACACCGTTCATTTCATAATTATACAAAGATCTATGAATTAATGAAAATTAAAAAAAACAAATCTGATCCCTCTCTGCTCTGCACTTATGTGTGTGCGTGGTAAGTGGGTGTGTGCTTGTTGAGTGTTAGGGTGAGAGTGGGGAGGGGGGATGGGAAGAAAGAGAGAGTCAGAGAGGAGGAGATAGAAGGGAATATTTAAACTCTTGGTTGTTTATTCATTAGGATGTGAATTAGGGCTGGGTATTGTGACCAATTTGGCAATTCGATTCGATTGTTATTTTTATGGTTTCGATTCGATTATATTCGATTCGATATCGATTAGCTATCAATATTTCATTTAAAATGTTAGTTTTGCAGACATGGGATCACTATTTTGATATAAATCCTGGTAACTTAAAACTCCCCTACTTAAGTTTATTACTGAAATACACATCTACATTAATAATAGGGTGCACACAGTTGTTTATTTTAAACAACTTTTATTTTAAATGAATACTGTAACAAGAAGTCATAAATATGTGCATCCAATGTACACCATGTAAACAAACTGCAAAATGCACATTACTGTAAAAAAATAAAAAGACTAAATGTGCAACAGTGAAATCTATTAAGAACTTCAAACATGTTTAAGAAATATTTTTTTTTTCTAATTTCAAATCAGGCCCATCATAAAGCCCTTGTCTGCATATACAAAACATTCTAAATGTCCATAAAACTAACAGATCTTAACTAAAGCCTAATATTTTTTGATCACCAGATTTTTACACCCATTAGCTACAACCAACAGGAAGTCAGCTATTTTGATTTGAATGTGGATTTTTGGAAAAATATAGCTGAATAAATTCATATCACTCATAGCAGAATCAGACAGTTCACACCAAACTTTGTCAACATGATGGCAAGATACTGAAGATGTTAAAATGTGAACGGCTTTGGGATATCTTGAACGGTGTTGATGTGGTGATTTATGAAAGTAACAGTAAAAAAGATGGAGAGTTATTTCCATATATCTTTATATTGCATTATTCTAACTCATCAAAACTTTTTACATATAAAGAACAAGAAATTCTTAGGAAATACGTGTAGTTTCAAAATGTTATCATGCTCAGAGGCCCCAAAAACATTAAAAGTGTCATATAAATTGTCAGATTAAAGCTCTAGTACCAGGGATGAACACTAGAGGTCCTCATAAGATAAGGAATCGTTTGAACAATAATGCTATTTAGCTCATTCTCAGTGTATAAGAATGAAAATAATCCATAGAATCAGTTGATATATAATGTACTGTCAGTGTACTTTTACATAATTATTTTGTATAGGTGCTTAAAGAGCATTAAAATCTTTTTTTAATCTTTTAAGGAAAAATTATATGATTTATATACATATATACAATCTCACTGATAGAATAAAAAATCTTATAAGTATGACACTATACTGCTCAGTTCACTTAATTAGAATGAGAAACAAATACATCAACTAAGTTAATATGTATTTATTTTTAATATATTTGTTTATAATTATTTCACAGATGCTTATAGATCATTAAAATAATATTTAAAAATGGTTGTAGATCATAAAACATGGTAACTATTTAAAATAGGGTCTCTTTTGTTAACAATGGTTAATGAACTAACACACGAACGAACAACGAACAATATGTTTGTACT
The DNA here is from genome assembly GCF_049309525.1 of Garra rufa. Taxonomy (NCBI): domain Eukaryota; kingdom Metazoa; phylum Chordata; class Actinopteri; order Cypriniformes; family Cyprinidae; genus Garra; species Garra rufa. The sequence continues at coordinate 2,461 of NW_027394606.1, read as the reverse complement.
CGATTTTCTTCAAACTTCATCAGAATGATGTAAAAACACAGCCGATGAGAGTCTGTAAAGGCGTCTCTGATGCATCAAAAGCTGTTGCCATGGCAAATAAATAAAAATACAAAATACATTCAAATATTTGTTTCCTGTGTTTTTGAGGCAGATAGCGTGCCTAGAATTTCATTTTCCATTTTCAATTTTCAATTATTTATTATATATTTAAAGTGCAGCATCCTAACTCTTTGAAACTTTTTTCATACAAATAACTATTCATTCTGATCAAACACAGTTCATTTCATAATTATACAAAACTCCACGAATGAAAGAAAATTAAAAAACATATCTGATCTCACTCTGCTCTGCACTCTATGTGTGTGGTAAGTGGCTGAGTGTAAGGAGGGGGGATGGGTGGTAAGAGAAAGAGTCAGACAGGAGGAGAGACAGTTAGGGTTAGTCCAAAGGGTTACTGTGAATGCATGTGCCAACTGGGCACCGTTTTCCTGATGCTATCGGGATGGCGACTGCCAGACGGCGAGGGCCCGGTCAACGCTGCTTGCAGCTTTAATTTTTTTTTTTTTTTTTTTCTTTTTTTCAACCTTCCGGGCACTTTTGGGGGCCTTAACATACTCAAAAACTCTTGAAAATTTGCACACACGTTGGAATCTGCGGCCATCAGGACGCCAAAGAGGCTGGGATCCGGGCGTGGTTCAGGGCCTCTACAGCGCCCCCTGGAACACAGTTTGAAAACTTGATGTACTGCGCACACATACTTGCATGTATTGATATGAAACTCGGTACACATATAGATCTCACTGAGCCAAACAACTTTTGTACTCTATGTCATAGGCTCCACCTGACAGGAAGTGAGATATTTAGGGCTGTTTAAAAAGCGCATGCTCTGGAATTTAACGTACTCCTCCCAGGAATTCCATGGGATTGTCACCAAACTCGGTCAGCATGATCTCAAGACATTGGGGATGCTAAATTGCGAGGAGATTTTTGATATCTCGAACGGTTTGGCCGTGGCAAGGCGACAAAGTTATGGCGAGAAATGAGAAACAGGAAGTGTCTAATAACTGTTGAACACATTGCCTGATTCTGATGAAACTTCACCAGTTTGTTCGTTGTATGATGCCGATTCCATAAATGTGACTATTATGAGTCAAATTTATAGCGCCACCAACTGGCAGCAGGAAGTGTGTCATTTTCAAAATGCTTTGAAATCAGCCACTTAATTTTACTCGATTTTCTTTAAACTTCATCAAAATCATGTCAAAACACGGCCGATAAGAATATGTAAAGGGGTCGATGATAAATCAAATGCTGTTGCCATGGCAACATGTCAAACTTTAAAATTAGATTCCTGTCTTTTCGAGGCAGTTAACATGCTTAGAATTTCATGAAACTCAACACACACATCAATATTTATGATAGTTAGACACTGGCAAAAGGTCATAAATGGGCGTGGAGCAGGCACTCTATAGCGCCATCTTTTGACAAAAGTTGGGGGGTTAGTTTTTCCTACAGTCACCAAACTCTGTACATATATTAATCTCATCAATTTGGACAACTTTCTAAATCAAACTCATTAGCTGAGACCAACAGGAAGCCGGCTATTTTGATTTGAATGTGGATTTTTGGAAAAATCAGGCTGTAAACAAATTCACACTACTCCTAAGAACAACCAGCTGCTCACACCAAACTTTTTTAACATGAAGAGAATATTCTGAAGATGTTAAATTGCGAGCGGATTTTGGATATCTTGAACGGTGTGGACGTGGTGATTTTTTAAAGATATAGTAAAAAATATTTTTATATCTTTAAAGTGCAGCATCCAAACTCTTTAAAACTTTTTTCACACAGAGATCTAATCATTCTGAGCAAGTGCTGCAAATAAAAAATTTATACAAGCTTCTATGAATTAAAGAAAATTAAAAAAATAACTCAGAAACCTGCTGTCACTCTGGTGAATGTCTCTACAGTATGTGTGTGCGTTCAGTCAGGCACAGAGAAGCTCATTATTGCAGGGGGGAGGGGTGAGAGGCAGAGAGGGTGACAGAGTAGAGAGCCATCCTACAGACCATCTTTGAACAAAAAATGCACATATGTATTTTAATTACATAAATATATCTGATCTTTGAGAGTCTGATATTTTGAGAAAATATAAAGGGTCACTTAGTCTTTCATTGTTCGTATTTTGCAGTTGTTGTTTTTTATTTATTTTTTTACTTAACTGTACCATGAACTTGTCCTATTCAGTCACATAGCAAAAGATTTAAAAAAATACAACTTTTTAGCATGATCAATTTATCTTCATTGATAGACAATATTTACATAGTGTTATTTATTGAATATAAAATAATAATAATAAAAAATTATGACAAACTTTGACAACAAAACAAACGTTACTGTTATCTCTTCAAAACATCTGAAAACCATAATTTTAAGATCAGTTATAAATATATATATATAT
>NW_027394605.1:0-12500 GCF_049309525.1 Garra rufa | reverse complement strand
CTTCACATATCAGCCGTGAGGTATTTTAATTATCGTGTTTAATTGCATTAATTATCACTAAGACCGTATTTGATTATGGCAATTTAAAAAACTCACTGTAAATACATTTGATCAATTTATAATACTTTTTATCATTTTATATTTGTAGTAAAACTGCTTATACAAAAAACGTGGTTACTACACTTTTACTATAGTAAAACAGCTGTTCATTTCTTGAGTGCCGATCTGAATCAAAACCCATTCGTTCTGGTCTAAATCAAATGATTTGCGATCCCACTTATCTAAATTAAATGATTATTTGCGAACCCACTCCGAAGTCCAGATCGGAACTAAATGATTCAGGAACCCGCTCCGAAGTCCTGATCTGAATCAAAAGATTCACAAACTCGCTCCAAAGTCCCGATCTGAATCAAATGATTCACGAACCCGCTCCGAAGTCCAGATCTGAATCAACAGATTCACAAACCCGCTCGTTCCGGTCTAAATCAAATGATTTGTGTTTCCGCTTATCTAAAACAAATAATTTGCGAACCCACTTCGAAGTCCTGATCTGAATCAAAAGATTCACTAACCCGCTTCAATGTCCAGATCTGAATCAAATGATTCACAAACCCGCTCCGAAGTCCCGATCTGAATCAAAAGATTCACAAACCCGCTCGTTCTGGTCTAAATCAAATGATTTGTGTTTACGCTTATCTAAATCAAATAATTTGCGAACCCACTTCAATGTCCAGATCTGAATCAAATGATTCACAAACTCGCTCCAAAGTACCGATCTGAATCAAAAGATTCACAAACCCGCTCGTTCCGGTCTAAATCAAATGATTTGTGTTTCCGCTTATCTAAATTAAATGATTATTTGCGAACCCACTCCGAAGTCCAGATCTGAATCAAATGATTCACAAACCCGCTCTGATGTCCAGATCTGAATCAAATGATTCACAAACCCGCTGTGAAGTTCAGATCTGAATCAAATGATTCACAAACCCACTCCGAAGTCCAGATCTGAATCAAATGATTCACAAACCCACTGTGAAGTTCAGATCTGAATCAAATGATTCACAAACCCACTCTGAAGTTCAGATCTGAATCAAATGATTCACAAACCCACTGTGAAGTTCAGATCTGAATCAAATATTCACAAACCCGCTCCGAAGTTCAGATCTGAATCAAATGATTCACAAACCCACTCCGAAGTCTAGATCTGAATCAAATGATTCACAAACCCACTGTGAAGTTCAGATCTGAATCAAATATTCACAAACCCGCTCCGAAGTCCAGATCTGAATCAAATGATTCACAAACCCGCTCTGAAGTCCAGATCTGAATCAAATGATTCACAAAACCGCTGTGAAGTTCAGATCTTAATCAAATGATTTACAAACCCACTCTGAAGTTCAGATCTGAATCAAATGATTCACAAACCCGCTCTGAATTCCCGATCTGAATTAAATGATTCACAAACCTGCTCCGAAGTCCAGATCTGAATCAAATATTCACAAACCCGCTCTGAAGTCCTGATCTAAATCATTCACGAACCTGTTTGTTCCAATCTGAACCAAATTATATGCGAACCCGCTCAGTAGTTCAGATCTGAATCAAATGATTCACGAACCCACTCCGAATTCCAGATCTGAATCAAATGATTCACAAACCCGCTCTGAATTCCCGATCTGAATTAAATGATTCACAAACCCGCTCTGAAGTCCTGATCTGAATCAAATATTCACAAAGCTGCTCCCAAATCCAGATCTGAATCAAATGATTCACAAACCTGCTCCGAAGTCCAGATCTGAATCAAATATTCACAAACCCGCTCTGAAGTCCAGATCTGAATCATTCACGAACCTGTTTGTTCCAATCTGAACCAAATTATATGCAAACCCGCTCTGAAGTCCAGATCTGAATCATTCACGAACCTGTTTGTTCCAATCTGAACCAAATTATATGCAAACCCGCTCAGTAGTTCAGATCTGAATCAAATGATTCACGAACCCACTCCGAATTCCCGATCTGAATTAAATGATTCACAAACCCGCTCTGAAGTCCTGATCTGAATCAAATATTCACAAACCCGCTCTGAAGTCCTGATCTAAATCATTCATGAACCTGTTTGTTCCAATCTGAACCAAATTATATGCGAACCTGCTCAGTAGTTCAGATCTGAATCAAATGATTCACGAACCCACTTCGAATTCCAGATCTGAATCAAATGATTCACAAACCTGCTCCCAAATCCAGATCTGAATCAAATGATTCACAAACCCGCTTTGAAGTCCTGATCTAAATCAAAAGATTCACAAACCTGCTTGTTCCAATCTGAATCAAATGATTTGTGAACCCGCTCCAAAGTCCAGATCTGAATCAACTGATTCGCGACCCCACTCTGAAGTCCAAATCTGAATCAAACGATTCACAAACCCGCTCCGAAGTCCTGATCTAAATGAAATGATTCACAAACCCACTCCGAAGTCCAGATCTGAATCAAATTATTCACAATTTGTGCTCCAAAATTCCAGTCCAAATCAATTGATTCACAATCCCGCTTATCTAAATTAAATGATTTGCAAACCCGCACCAACGTCCTTGTAGCTTAATTCACTATATTTGAAATAGTTTGAGCACTGCAGTTCAGTTGCTGACAGTTCAATAGGAAATCAGTTGAAAGCATCCAGTCATCTCATACCACAAGTCAATGTTACACTACTGTTATCAGTATGTAATGTAGTAAGTATTTGAAGAATGATTGTTGTATCTGATTGTATTAGTCTATACAGAGTGATAGTCAATGTAAAGAGCAAATGGGAGAAGCAGATGCACAAAAAACAGCATAAACATGAAGGTAAAGTGTTTCTGATCAGGCACTCATGAAGCTTGACTGGATCAGGACGCTGACTGATGATATGACAGCTGCTTCAGCTCAGTGTTTGTGGTTAATATATAAGCTCACGTCTCTCAAATCAGTCTTTATGGATGTGTAAAGCGATCACCTTCATCATACGGTAACGGCAGGAACGTCAGCACTCCATCAGTCCACCAGTGTGTATAACTACAGAGAAAAACACATCCACATTAAACACAACTTTGGTAATGAGTTTTTGGGACATGTATGATCAAACTGTACAGGAAATCGAAGAACTGAACGGAAACACATGCGAACTTGAACGTCCCGTTTGTCCTGGAACATGCATTGTCATTTGATGGTACAATTTCCCTAAACAGGTCAGATTCCTCTTATTTCATTTTGTTTTGTGTCTGATAATAGTCAAACCATCAGTGCTGGTCTTTGTCATGTCGACCGGAGTTCATTATGCAAGACGCATCACAAAAGCCACGTGCCGGACGGACGGCTGGAAGCAAATAAAGTGGGTCACGGGCTGCACAAACACTTTTTTAACATCACAGCGATAAAAGTATAAAGCACAAACTCCAGACGAACAGAAACTGGAAGCTGTAGATGCTTCAAAATAAGTAGGAAGCAAATGAAATGAGGTGGAAAACCATTTTGATGTTTACATGATAAGAAGCCAACCGGTAGCTGTTCATAGTGTTCACTAAGTAGTTTTAGTGTTCTTACTGTACTTAAGTGTGCAATTACTTTTCTAAGTGATTGATCTTACATTATTCATCATGCATTCATGGTTTCAAATCACGTTTTCTTACCCTTGCAACACATTCAGGTCATTTTGATCCAGAAAAGATACAGAAGAATTTTTTTAGTAATGCAATGAAACTTTGCAAATGACTTAAGAGCCTCTAAACACACATAATTTATTTTTCTTTCAGGTGTTTTACAATGATTTTTTTTTTTAGAGCTATAACCGTTTAAAAAACATTTGGGTCATTTTGACCTGGTTATGTATGGAGCACCATTAGTGTCAAAAACAATTATTCTATGGAGTTACACCAGTGTCAAAACCAAGCGGCAACGTCCCGCTCTCTCTATTGAAACCAACACGGAATTGGCTTAAACTGCAATTCATCGACTGGCCGCTAGAGACTGGCTGCAAAAGGGAGTCAGTCCCATTGACTCCCCATGTTAAAGTGCCCAACTTTACAGCAGAAAAAAACATGTTTACAGCCTGGTTCAAAAAGTGGTTTTAGACTATATAGCTAATTTCGCCCTTCATGTCAACAGTGAGGGGGGTGAATTTTTTTAACTCATCCGTTTAAGTTATATTAAGCCGTAAACTTCTGCATATTTAAGGGCGTGGCCACTTGAGTGACAGGGGGATTGCTGCTGCTGTCACCACTGGCGCACTAAGTAGGCGTGGTTTTAGCACCCAGCTCCACCCACGTCCCGCCTCTTTGCCCATTTTCAGCGAATCCCGCCCACTATAGGCTTCAAATTCACTCTTCAGTAACCTACGGATGACGTCACGGACACTACGTCTATATTTTTTTACAGTCTATGGTCAAAACACTTAAAATATACTTGTGACCCTGGACCACAAAACCAGTCTTAAGTCGCTGGGGTATATTTGTAGCAATAGCCAAAAATACATTGTATGGTTCAAAATTATTGATTTTTCTTTTATGCCAAAAATCATTAGGAAATTGAGTAAAGATCATGTTCCATAAAGATTTTTTGCAAAATTCCTACTATAAATATATCAAAATGTAATTTTTGATTAGTAATATGCATTGTTAAGAACTTAATTTGGACAACTTTAATGGTGATTTTCTCAATATTTTGATTTTTTTGCACCCTCAGATTCCAGATCTTCAAATAAATGTATCTCGGCCAAATATTGTCCTATCCTAACAAACCATATATCAATAGAAAGCTTATTTGTTGAAATTTCATATGATGCATACATCTCAGTTTTGTAAAATTTAACCTTATGACTGGTTTTGTGGTCCAGGGTCACATTTAGCCTCTTCCCCATTCCCCCACTTTTTTGACAAAATTTTGTTGCTAAAAATGAATATGTATGTCTTTTGATGAACCACTGCAGCATGAAAAAATGATTCACTCGCTCTGAATCAAATGATTCGCAATCTGATCGGAGTGATTCAAAACAGTGCAATGCTTGCCAAAAATTATTATAAGCGATATCAAAATTTGAAAATGAATGGTTCTTTTGATCTGGTAAATCACTTCAACTGATCGAAGTCCTGAGTTTGAATCAATCGGAGCGATTCCAGCTTAAATGACTCACTCAATTGATTCGGTTTGTCTGTTCCTCTGCTCTTCACGTCTTCAGCCATGTTTACACAACACTGTCAGTACTACTACTGGCTTAGGTCACTATTTTTATGATATTAACTGAAATAAGCGAATTTTGTAATTTTGACTTGGTTATGTATGGAGCACCAATAGTGTCAAAAACAATTATTCTATGGAGTTACATTAGTGTCAAAAACACTTCAAATATATTTTATAGTCTCTTCCCCATGTCTCACACTTTTTGGACTGAATTTTGTTGATAAACATGAATATAGATGTCTATTGATGAACCACTGCAGCACGAAAAATTTATTTGTGATCTGATTGAAGCATTTATAAAATGTATAATTTATTTTGTTTGAAAACCTTTCAGAGTAATATTTACGTTTTGTTAGAAATATGTAGGTTTCATAAATTTTGATTGTTTTTGACCAGTCATGAGAGATAAAGTCCAAGGAATTTAATTCAATTTCATGCATTTAAATGGGGTTAATACTGCTAGTTCTAAATTTATAAATTCCTTTTAATCTCACAAAACGAGATATTCAAATGAAATTTCTCATTAATATTGACAAAATACAGTGCCTTGCAAAATTATTCATACCCCTTCATTTTTTTCACATTTTGTTATGTTGCTGCCTCATGTTAAACTACTTTAAATTACTTTTTTCCCCACATCAATCTACACTCCCTACTCCATAATGGCAAAGCAAAAATAGGTTTTTAACATTTGTGCAAATTTATTAAAAATAAAAAACTTAAAAGATCCCGTTGCATAAGTATTCATACCCTTTTCTGGGACACTCGAAATTTAGCTCAGGAGCATTCATATTGCTTCTAGATGTTCCTAAACTTGGAGTGGAGTTAAACTGTGGCAAATTCATTTGAATGAGTCTTATTTAGAAAGGCACACACCTCTCAGAAAAGGTCTAACAGCTGAAAATAAAAATCAGAGCAAAAACCAAGTCCTGAGGTCAAGATAACTGCCTGTAGAGCTCAGTGACAGACTTGCGTTAAGGCGATGATCTAGGGAAGAGTTCAGAAAAAAATCTGCTGCATTGAAGGTTGACAGAAGCATTATCCATAATGGAAGACGATTGGAACAACTAGGACTCTAGAAATCCAAGCTGACAGAGATGGAGAGGAGAAAAGGTGAGGCAAAGAATGGCAGATAATTGCCAAATGCAGATGTGCAAAGCTTGTCACATCAGACCCAAAAAGACTTGAGGCTGCTTCAACTATGTACTGAGTTAAGGGTATGAATACTTATGCAATGTACTTATTTCAGTGTTTTATTTGTAATAAATTTGTAAAATTTGCAAATCTGGTTTTTGCTTTGTCATTATTATGGCGTATGGAGTGTAAACTGATGTGGGGAAAAACTAATTTAAAGCAGTTTAACACAATGCTGCAACAAAACAAAAAATGTGAAAAAAAATGAAAGGGTATGAATACTTTTGCAAGGCATTGTATAAATACATATAAAATTTGCATCAAATTTAGTTTTCGGTGTGGTTTATGTGTATTTGAAATTTAAAATAATTTCTAAATTTTTTAATTAGTAAGGGGTAAACATTCAATAGAAATTATGACTGTTTTTTTAAAATAATGATTTAAATAATGACTGCAGAAATAGTCTACAGATTTAGAGTGCATTAGGAAAACCATGTTAAATCCCTGCATCTATTCTCTCAGTTTTCCTCATCTTTCCAGAGAAAGCTCAGCACAGGCTGATGTTCAGACAGCAGTAAGCATTAAGCGTCAGACCTGTGCCGCTGGTGTGGGAGGATCATGGTGTCACTGTGGTGAAGGTAGAAATCTGTAGGCAGTTCCCAGAGGTGAGGCTTCGACTCCGACGGCTGGAAAACCTGCAGGAACAGGTTTATGGCGTCCTGTCTATCTGCATCTGAGACACAAACCATCAGTGTTACTCCTGTTTGACCAATTCTTGGATTAGGATGCATTTATTTATTTATTGTTGTTTTATTTTATTTTAACATTTACATTGCATTTATCCATTCGGATATTGTTATATCCAAATTTAATTTTATTACATTCATGCTTTCCCTGGAAATCAAGCCTATGATTTTAGCATTACTAGCATCATGCTTTATTTTGAGCAACGGGAATATTTTATTAAAATTTAAAAAAATATGTTTTGCTTACTTAATCAATTTTATTAATTTTTAAATTATTTATCGAATCTTATTTTATTATTTATTTTACTTTATTTTTAGAGCAATACTTTAGATACTTATTATATTGCATTTTATTTATTTATTCATTCGTTCAAGTTACTTGAATCTAACCCATGACGCATTTTTTATGATTTTATGAAAATATTTTATTTCATTATTTTAATTAAGCATTTTTATTTTATTGCATAATGAATAAAATAATATAAAATACACATTTTATACACATTTTAGACTATTAAGTATAATTAATCAATTAATGTATTCCTTAAGAATCGAACCCATGACACTGGTGTGGTATTTTGTATGATTTTTAAAATATTTTATTAAATTATTTTAATTAATTATTATTTATTTTATTTTATTGTATTTGATGTATTTTATAGTGAATAAAATAATATAAAGTACATATTTTTTTACACTATTAAGTATAATTAATCAATAATGTATTCCCTGGGAATCGAACTCATGACACTGGTGTTGCATTTTTTATGATTTTTAAAAAGATTTTATTTAATTATTTTAATTCAGCATATTTAATTTTATTTTATTGTATTTTATGATGAATAGAATCATATAAAATACAAATTTTTTACACTATTAAGTATAATTAATGAATTCATGTATTCCCTGGGAATCAAACTCATGACACTGGCGTTGCATTTATGATTTTTTAAATCTTTTATTTAATTATTTTAATTAATCAGTTTTGTTGTTTAAATTTGATGTATTTTATAATGAATAAAATAATATAAAATATAATTTTTTTACACTATTAAGTATAATTAATTAATGTATTCCCTGGGAATCGAACCCATGACACTAGCGTTGCATTTTTTTTAAAAATATTTTTATTTAATTATTTTAATTCAGCATTTTTTATTTTATTTTATTGTATTTTATAATGAATAAAATAATATAAAGTACATATTTTTTTACACTATTAAGTATAATTAATCAATAATATATTCCCTGGGAATCGAACTCATGACACTGGTGTTGCATTTTTTATGATTTTTAAAAACATTTTATTTAATTATTTTAATTAATACATTTTATTTTATTTTATTTTATTTTATGTATTTGATAATGAATAAGATCATATTAAGTATATAAATGTTATACACTATTAAGTATAATTAATCAATTAGTGTATTTCCTGGGCATCAAGCCCATGACCTTGACATTATTTTTATTTATTTATTTTTTGAAATTGTACTTTATGAGTCACATTATTACTTTTATTTTATTTAATTATTTATTTATTTATTATTATTATTTTATTTTATTATTTATTTATTATTATTAAATTATTTTTTATTATTATTATTTTATTGTATTATTCATGTAGTATTTTATCTTATAATTGATTTTATTGTTTTATTTTATATTATTAATTAGTTTAATATTATATGTTAATATTGTAATATTTAAATATTTATTTTGATTGTACGTAGCCGAGCTACTTCAGCGACATGAACCGTTTTTAAGATGAAAAAACAAACCACTAAAACTGAAACAGAGACAATGAAATATCCACAGGATAAAGGTGTGTGTTTGAGCGATGTTCCTCCGCATGTGCTGCGGCTCGGCGTAATTAAGAGTTAATCGACAAGCACTGAGCGCAATTACACTCGTTCCTCGTTATCCTCAAGGCCATTTCAGCTTCCTTCTAATTAAATAAAGCTGAGATGAGAACCAAGACGAGCGTCATTAATGCACAAACACGTTCAATCCATAAAACATCACATGGAAACGCCTGACAGTCCAGCGAATCTCCAACATTCAATACTACTAGTCACTGTTAGTGATCCAAAATAAGGTCATGGTCACGAAAAAATTAATTAGAATTGTTTTTGGTGCAGAAAACACACTGTATTGCACTATTTTTATTAAATTGCATTTTATTTAATTTTATAGTTTATCATCATTTTATATATATTTTTTTATTTTTTTTTGCATTTACCAATCAGATGTTTAAATAAAATGATTAAAAAGAATACAGAGTACTTTATATTTATTATTTATTTATTTTATTTACATTACATTTATCCATTTGGCAGACATTTCAACAAAAGATTTATAAGATTTGTTTTATATATTTAAATGAACATTTTAAATATAAACATTCAAAATATTAATAATTAATCATACTAATAGCCTATCAATAACACTTCTACATTTATTTTATTTTATTAATTTATTATGTTGTACTTATAACAACACATTTTATCCACCTGTTAAAAGATACAATGACGATTCTGAGGAGTAGAAAGTATGTTTTAATATTTTATATTATTTTAATTTTACATTTGCATTTATCCATTTAGCATTTTAGACATTTTAACCATTTTATTAAATTCATTTGTTTTATTGTGTATTTTTATTAAATGGCATTTTGTTTATTTTTATATTTTATCATTTCATATTATTTAATTAATTTATTCATTTAATTTACATTAGTTTTAATCAATCAGGTGTTTTAATAAAATGATTAAGAAGAGTATTTTATATTGTTTTATATTTAATTGTATTTAAATTTTACATTTCCATTACATTTATCCATTTAGCAAACATTTTAACCATTTTATTAAATTAATTTATTTTATTGTGTATTTTTATTAAATGGTATTTTGTTTAGTTTTATAATTTATCATCATTTTATTTTATTTTTTTGCCTTTACATTAGATTTATCAATCAGATATTTAAAGAAAATTATTAAAAAGAGTACAGAGTATTTTATATTTATTATTTATTTTAGTTTTACATTTACATGGCATTTATCCATTTGGCAGACATTTGAACCATTTTATTAAATGTGTTTTATTTTATTAGTTTTATTAAACCGTATTTTTAAAATGTTATTTATCACTTTATATTATATTATTATTATTTATTTATTTATTTTACATTTCCATCAGATTTACCATTTAAAAATTAAATAAAACGATTCAAAAGAGTAAAGTTGAATCTCAAGAACAAGTGCTCCAAAACCCAGAAATAAAACATGTTTTACTATTTTAGGACCATTTTTCTTCTTTTGACCTTTTTAAATGACAACAATCTTCACGAAAATGTCACAATGCAAAAAAATCTTAATGGTGCTAAAATCGGCTTCAGTTTTAATGCAATGTCATTTTATTCTTTTGATTTAAGAGCGAATAAAAGCATGTGCTTGAGGTTCACTTGCAAAATACAGTCGAATAGAAATTTAAGAGCACGGCTCCATTAGACTGTCCTGAAGAACAGCATGTGTGCTCAACTATGATTCATTTCAGCAGAATTTACCTGAGGAGAGATTAAATGAGACGAGGCTATAAATAAAACATGGAGGACAAGAAAAGAGTCTGAAGAACCTCGAAAACAGGCAGAAACATCAATGACTAGCAAACAGACACCATTCAATCAAAGCCTCTCCTTTAATTAACCAGCACAGCGCAAAAACGATGCTCTTCTTTATTTTCATTCTGCATTTTCATCTTGTTTTCCAGTATATATATATTTATTACAATTTATTTATTCGTTCATTCAAAGTTAATTTGAATGCATTCAAATATCAGATTTTAAAAGATTTAAATAATTTAAAAATTCAAAATATTTTATTTAATTATTTTAATTAATTATTTGTTATTTTATTTAATTGTATTTTATTTATTTTATATAAATAATCAAATAAAATAAAAATAATAATGTGGCTCGTAAAGTGCAATAAAATATTTGGACTTGATTCCCAGGGAATACATTAATTGATTAATTATACTTAATAGTATATATATATATATACACACACACACACACACACACACACACACATACATACACACACACACACACACACACACACACACACACACACACACACACACACACACACACACACACACACACACACACACACACACACACACACACACACACACACACACACACACACACACACACACACACACACATACATACACATACATACACACACACACACACTATTAAGTATAATATTTTATTGTACTTTACGAGCCACATTATTACTTTTATTTTATTTGATTATTTATTTAATATTATTTTATTATCTTATTATTTTTAATTAATCATATTGTATTGTATCTTATAATTAATTTTATTTTATATTATTAATTTGTTTAATTTTCTTTGTAAATGTATTTTTATTTTTTTTAATTACTCTTATTTTTGTCCTTTTATTTCAATTGTACCTAGCCAATTAAATGGATTAATTGGCTAGGTTAACAATATATCAATAGTGTTAAATTAAGATTAATTTACTGGATTAATAATATAAATAAATAAATAAATATTAATAGTATTAGCAATATTTACATTCCTAAACATGTTATAGGATAAATATTAAATTTTCATGTAAAAAAAAAAAATTAAAGTAAGTTTTAACATCTAAAAGTTGTGCAATAATTTTCTTTTTTACTTATTTAAAAAAAAAAAAAAAAATTTCCCTCTCCATATATATTTAACATTTCAGGAGTTTATAAATATAAAAATTATATTTCAAAAAACATCATTAAAAATGAAATGTTTACTACACACACACACACACACACACACACACACACACACACACACACACTTTTTTGGTATTTTTGTATTTAATATAGACATAGTATTTAGAATTATTATAATTAACTAAAAAAAATCTAAAGTTTTGTTATAAATAAAATAAATACTATTCATTATAAGATTTACTTAATTTATCAGTCATTTTATATTATATTATTTAAATGTATTTTTTTACAGTTACATTACATTTATTAATCAGACATTTTAATAAAACAAAGGTGAAGATCTCCTGAAAATTTCCTTCAGAAATGGATTTTATTATTTACATATTTAATAACATATTTAATTAAGAAATTAAATTTAAAAATATATATATTATATTACCTAAAAGTCCATTTTAACATCTAACAGTTGTGCAATAAAATAAATAAATAAAAAATAAAAAACAATTTTACAAATTAAACTCTCTTTTCCTCTCTGTCTCTCTCTATATAACAGTTATCTGGCATACCAATCTGAAATAACATGAGACCAAGTGAATGAAGATTTCCATTTTTAGGTGAACTATTGTTTAAATAACTCCAGACAATGTCATGTTGTTCTCCAG
>NW_027394604.1:0-5000 GCF_049309525.1 Garra rufa | reverse complement strand
GAAAGCTCATAGAACTCTGCCAGATCTTAAACATTTCTGCAGAGAACATTGGAAACACAACTCGCCTGACTTTAGTAAATCTTCTCAGTAATCATCTACTAAGAAAAGAACTAGAAGAGCTAGAGGATGGAGGCATGGCTGAGCTCCTCAGCATTAATGATAAATTAAGCAATCTGATGATGACCAATATTAATGGAACTGAGCTAAGAACAGAGTTAAGACCACCGGAAAGAGAAGTAAGAACAGATCAAAGACCATTTCGACAACTTGAAAATATGAATGAGTCTACTATGTACTTAAGTCCTACCATCTCACAGAGTACAACAACGCAACAAGTAGCAATTGATCATACACTGGTTAGTGCTCCTCCCCTATTACAGAGACAAATCGCACCAGCCGTGTGGCACAAAGACTTCAAAATTTCAGGCCTCATTGGTGAGCCAGGCCAGAAGGACAGATTGTCATTTTCAAGTCTTGCACGCCAAATAGAGAGTGGGTTAAATAAAGGCTATCTAGAACAAGATATCATTGATTCAGTCATCAGAGCAATCACTCCAGGGCTTCAGTTGCGTAGTTATCTTGAAGGCAAAGCAGACCTCACTCTTCCAACATTACGAAGAATCCTCCGTTCTCACTATCAAGAGAAAAATGCAACAGAACTATACAAACAGCTCACAGCAGAGGCCCAGCGTGCTAAAGAAACACCACAAAGTTTTCTCATTCGTGTTCTTGATCTGAGACAGAAAATTCTGTTCGCTTCACAAGAAGATGAGTCTGGCCTAAAATATGATCCAGCTTTAGTCCAAAACATGTTCCTTCATACTGTGCTAACTGGCCTACAGAATGATCGTATTCAGAGTGACCTCCAGCCATTCCTGTCTGACCCCACAATTTCAGATGAAGTGCTGTTGGAGAGATTAAATGTTGCTTGCTCCCATGAGACAGAGAGACAAAACAAACGGAAGTCCGAACGCAGTGCTGCTGTTCATGTCACGCAGTTAAATGAACCAAAACACCAAATAAAACAGACAAAAGTTGACCTGATGTCGCAACTGCAAAGCTTAAGCAATGAAATAATGCAAATTAAAGAGACAATTCAACAGCCCTCACCTGCTTCTCAGTGTTTTGCAGTCAGTAACAAGTCTCCGGCGACAATAGCAACTCATCAGCCACTGCAAGATTTCTCGCAAAGTTATCAGCCAGTAGCAGAGTGGAATAAAGAGCTGCCAAACCAAACATGGGGAGTAAGTCATAACACCTTTGAACAACATCACTATCCACTGCAGCCCCACCATCCTAAATCACAACAGAATGCAGTTTTGCAACAACAGTATATGGTATCACAGCCTTACAGTTTGCAACCATGTTTAATGCCAATACAGCAGCCCCTGCAACATACAGCATCAACACAGCATGCACCTCAGCCATCACGATATGCTGTTCCCTCACAGCTTCGTCCACAGAATACAGCCCCTCAACAATATACACCACCACGACAGTACCCTCAGCAATTTCGGCAGCCACGTCCCCCAAGGACAAGACAGTGCTTCCATTGCCAGCAAAGGGGACCAGAGGAATTATGCACCCATTGTTTTTGTTGTGGTAGCAGTGAGCACTTTTCAGCAGGCTGCAGAACCAGAGGTGCAAGATTTCAAAGTAGAACACCTTTAAACGGAAATGGGTTGCCTCCACGGGACAGGGAGTGACCCGAACTGCAAAAACGTCCCACCAACGTCCAAAACAACACTTTGAAAATGAAGAAAAAGAGTTTGAACTGTCTCCACTTGATAACATTCTATCTGCTTCATGTCAAGTTAATAAATACTCACCCGTCACTTCTCTCATTGGCAAACAATGTCTGGTAACCTGCTACTTACAAGGACACAAAACTGAGGCATTATGGGACACAGGATCCCAAGTATGTATTGTAGATGAACGATGGAGAAACAAGTACATACCTGAAGTGAAACTGAAGGACATCTCTGAGGCAACAGAAGCTACAGGTGGCCTACAGCTTGTTGCGGCTAATGGGACCAGTATGCCTTATGTTGGATGGGTAGAGATTACTTTCAAATTGGCTTCCCCTGTTGATGGCGTAAAAGAGTTAGTTATTCCTGTCCTTGTCTTAAAAGACCAAAGGTTATCCAAACCAATAATCGGCTACAATGTGATCGAACAAGTGATGAGACAGAGTGAAGCAAGTGAAAACAGTGAAGTGAGTAAAGGACGTCTGCACAAGATTGTCAAGTATGCCTTCCCTGGCATGAAGAAAAATAAAATACAGACCTTCATTAATCTTGTGACTACTGAGAATCCTAGTGAATATTTGGTGAAGACAATGAAAGACACAGTGAATATACCAAAACGTTCAATAATGCAGGTACAATGTCAAGTTAAAGTGCCATACATGAAGCACGACACTGTTTTCTTGTTTGAACCACACTTAAATCCACACTGTCCAGATGGTCTGGAACCTCTGGAAACCCTACTAACTCTCAAGAAAGGAAGTCGTCCAGTGGTCAAGATCAGTGTACAGAATGTCACAGACCATGAGATAAGGCTTGTAGGAAAAACTGAGCTTGGGACAATACAATCAATAAAATCTGTACTACCAGCTGCAGCATCACATTGTACAACAACAGCCATGATCAGTGAGATTCAGAATACCACAGATTCTAAAGAAAGTAACAGTGAAGAATTGTGGGACCCACCTGTTGATGTAAGCCACTTACCTATGCACCAGCGAAGCAAAATAAAACAGTTACTACGAGAAGAGTGCCATTCATTTTCGAGGTCAGATGACGATATTGGGTGCATCAAAGGTCTCCAGCTAAGTATTTCTCTGACTGACGATACTCCTGTTGTCCGTATGTACACTTCAGTCCCCAAGCCACTGTATCAGGAAATGAAGGACTACCTGCATGACTTGATTGCCCAGGGCTGGATTGAGAAAACCCATTCCCCTTACTCTTCACCAATCGTGTGTGTTCGTAAGAAAGATGGCAGCCTTAGGTTGTGCATTGACTATAGAGACCTCAATAGGAAGACACTACCTGATCGCCAGCCTATCCCGAGAGTACAAGACATTCTGGACAGTTTAGGTGGTAATGCCTGGTTTTCAGTATTAGATCAGGGCAAAGCTTACCATCAGGGTTTTATGTCCCCAGACAGCAGACACTTGACCGCATTCGGTACACCATGGGGCTTATATGAGTGGGTTCGTATCCCCTTCGGCCTCATGAACGCGCCTGCATCATTTCAGCATTTCATGGAGGAGTGCTTAGAAGGACTAAGAGATGAAATTTGTGTGCCCTACTTAGATGACATCCTGGTTTTCACGAAAACATTTGATGGACATCTTGAAGCAATAAAAAAAGTGTTGCAACGTCTACAAGCCCATGGAGTAAAGCTGAAGCCACGAAAGTGTGAGATGTTCAAGAATGAGGTTCGCTACTTAGGCCGCATTGTTTCTGCAGAAGGCAGTAAAATGGACCCTGAAGACACTGTCGCTGTAACAGCACTTAAAGAGAAGAGACCAAACACTGTGGGAGATCTACGGAAAATTCTCGGTCTACTAAGTTATTATCGCCAGTACATCAAAGACTTCTCAAGTATTGCTAAGCCCCTTTACGACCTTCTGAAGGGCAATGAGAAAACTGAGAGCACAAAGAAAGGAAACTGCAGAGTAGTAACCAACAGAAAAAGTCACATGGTGCCATCCAGTAAGCTGATTGAATGGACAGAGTATCACCAAGAAACACTGTCAAAGCTGATTGACTGTCTCGTTCAACCTCCAATATTGGGGTTCCCAGACTTTTCCAAACCATTTGTACTTCACACAGATGCGTCCAACCAAGGCCTGGGTGCTGTCCTGTATCAGAACCAGAACGGGAAGCTGAGAGTGATAGCATATGGTTCAAGAACATTGACCAATGCAGAGAGAAACTACCACCTGCACAGTGGAAAGCTGGAGTTCCTAGCCCTCAAATGGGCTATAACAGAAAAGTTTAGAGACTACCTATATTATGCACCTACCTTCACCGTGTACAGTGATAACAATCCCCTCACTTATGTGTTGTCCTCTGCAAAGTTAAATGCCACTGGATGCAGATGGGTCGCTGAACTTGCAGACTTCCATTTCACCATTCGTTATCGCCCAGGTAAAGAGAATGTGGATGCTGATTCACTGTCCAGAATGCCAGTTGATATAGAGACAGCAATGAGAGAATTTACAGAGGAGCTTTCATCAGAGTGTGTGGGAGCCACAATACAAGCTGTGGAGGTCCAGCACGACCCAGATCCACCCCTTACTTTAATCAGTCAGTGTGCACCAGCATGCATGGAGATTGGCGACAAACCCTGCAAATCATTATCAAAAGAGGAGATTCAGCAAGCACAAAGAGATGACAAGAATGTCAAAGAAATCATAGACTACTTGCAGTCAGAAACAAGACCGTCTTCAAAACAGTGTCGGTCAGCCAATCCTACAGTTAGAGGTCTAATGCGTGAGTGGGACAAACTGGTGTTGGATGAATATGGCATACTGCACCGCAAAACATCACAACGAATGCAGCTAGTGTTGCCTGCCCAGTTTAAGAGTATTGTCTTGAGGGAATTGCATGATGAAATGGGTCATCAAGGCCTTGACCGCACAACCAGCCTCATTAGAGATCGATTTTTCTGGCCCTTCATGCAAAAGGATATTGAGCACTATGTCCTGAGAACCTGTTCATGCATAAAACAGAAAAAACCATGCAGAGAGACACGGGCACCTCTCAAAAGCATTAAGACAACACATCCATTTGAGTTAGTATCCATCGACTTCCTTCATTTGGACAAGTGCAAAGGAGGTTATGAGTATATCCTTGTGATTGTTGACCATTTCACTCGATTTGTGCAGGCATATGCTACAACTTCAAAATCTGGAAAAACTGTAGCAGACCGGTTGTTCAATGATTTCGCCCTAAGGTTTGGGTTCCCCTCACGAATTCACCATGACC
>NW_027394603.1:0-5000 GCF_049309525.1 Garra rufa | reverse complement strand
CCTACATGACATTCCTTCTATTAACTGATCGTCTTTTTTCCGTATTTGTATTATTATTATCGTCATCATTATTATAATTATTATTAATTATTATAATTAGCCTATTATTGTAGGCCTATATATTTTTTTATTTTCGTTTATATTCGTTTTCCCCCTTCATTTTCATCTCTTTACTTAACGTATATGGAAATGAAACTGTAAATGCTTGACATGCTATGACTGATTTTGACTGGAATGTAGTTTAAAGGTTGGATTAAACATATTTTTATTTTGTTTCATCTAATAGACTAGACTATATAATACTGTTCACTGACGAATGAATCATTCACGTAGTGAAACGAATATAAATGAAAATAAAAATATATACAATAATAATAATAATAATAATAATAATAATAATGACGATAATAATAATAATACTAATACGGAAAAAAGACGATCAGTTAATAGAAGGAATGTCATGTAGGCCTATTTTACGGTGTGACGATAAATGATTTCCAAATGAAACTATGTGAATAATTCACTCTCACTGAAACACTATATTTGTCTATTAATTAGACTAAATAAAATACAATATATGTTCAATTCAGCCTTTGAACTGCATTCCAGTAAAAAATCCCAGGTATAGAACCTACATTCAGAACGTTGTTAAGAGATCGAAATGAATGGGAAAATAACGAATATAAACTAATAATAGCCTACAAATATTACAGAAAGAGGAGATAATGGATAAGACTGGGATGCATAAAATGTCTACATCGCGCACAGACAGCATCAGCAGCATTCGCATATACAGCTTCGCCCATTGTAATATAATAATTTAATATTGTAACAATTTCTGTAACAATTAATATAATAATTTCTTAATTAAAAATAAAATATGAATAAACCTATCTCTGATAGGCTAATCCTGGGTTACTATGGTCACGCAGGTTTGTTTAAGTATTAAACTCGTGGCCTCGAGAAATGCATGTTGTTTCCTCAACATAAGAAGTCGTGGCCACGAGAAATGGATCTCGTTTCCTCATCATCGCATCTTGTGGCCACGACATAAGGATGTCATTACCTCGACAAAATGATCTCGTGGCCACGACATAATATGACGTTCCCACGAGTTAATATGACGTTCCCACGAATTAATATCTCGTGGCCACGACATATCACGTTCCCACGAATTAATATCTCGTGGCCACGACAAACATAAGTGAACCGAAGGTGTCCCCTGGCGGGCACCGTACTAATCCTGGGTTACTATGGTGGTCACGCAGGTTTGTTTATGCATTAAAACTCGTGCCCACGAGAAATGCGTGTTGTTTCCTCAACATAAGAAGTTGTGGCCACGAGAAATGGATCTCGTTCCCTCATCATCGCATCTTGTGGCCACGACATAAGGATGTCGTTACCTCGACAAAATGATCTCGTGGCCACGACATAATATCACGTTCCCACGAGTTAATATGACGTTCCCACGAATTAATATCTCGTGGCCACAACATAATATCATGTTCCCACGAGTTTATATGTCGTGGCCACGACAAACATAAGTGAACCGAAGGTGTCCCCTGGCGGGCACCGTACATTATATATTGACATTTTCACTTTTAATTTGCAAATGCAAAAGCTTGTATCTGTAAAGTACTCTAGTCTCTGGGGGGGTTGAATAATTTCGCAACTGTAGATATATAGAACAAGAAATTATATTTTCACAAAATGAATGCTATTTTCAGACCATTAACTTGAGATGGTCAACAGAGCTCTCACAAAAGCGAGAAGAAATAGTTTTATTATTTAAATAGTTGTACCAGAAAACCTTTGAGGGTGTTGAACAAATAAGGCACAATATCATAAAATGTTTAATCGAGAACAACTGAGGAAAGCCTGCAATGTACAGCCAAAGACTTGCAAGATGACCTGATGAAATGCAGTGTATAAGAAGAACACAAAACAAGCATGGCCTTCATGTTGAGGCATCTTGCCGAATATTAATCTTGACCAAGAAGAACAAAAAGGCCAACTTGAACATGCTAAAATTAATTTGGATAGACTTGTGGAGTTCTGAAAGGATGTTTTATGGAGTGATGTGACCAAACTGGAACTTTTTGGACCCATGGACCCAAGGCCAAGCTTATAAGCAGAAGAACACCATCTACGTTGTTAAATTTGGAGGTGGATCAGTGGTGTTTTACTGGATCATAATGGATTCTTTGAAGTATCAGGCCACTTTGACAAGAATTGTGATGCCATTGGTGGAAAGACTGAAGCTGATGATCAATAGACTTTCCTGCAGGACAGCCATCCCAAAGTATACATCCAAATCTACTTAAACTTGGTTCAAGGATCAGACATTTACCCCCGGTTTCACAGACAAGGCTTAAGCCTAGTCCTAGACTAAAATGTAAATCTGAGCTGTTTCAACTGAAATAAAATTGCACTGATTGATTTTAAAATATATCAGTGCCTTTGTTTTGTCTCAAGATGCACACCAGTAATGTTTTTTTCTAAGCATGTTTATAAAAATTACTTAAATGTCCTAATTGAACTATGGCCTAATCCTGGCTTAGTCTAAGCCCTGTCTGTGAAACCAGGCCAGAATGTACTTGAGTAGTCTGTTCAGTCACCATATTTAATTCTCATTGAAAATATTTGGTTGAATTTGAACGCTGCTGAAAAAAACAGCATATGCTGGTTAGCTATGTTTTGGTGCTGGGATGATGGTTTTAGCTGGTTTATGCTGTTTTTTGCTGGTTTATGCTGGTCATGTTGCTGGTCAAGGACCAGCATAAACCAGCTAAAACCAGCATCCCAGCACCAAAACATACCTAACCAGCATATGCTATTTTTTTTCAGCAGGGAAGAAAGCAGTCGCAGTGTGAAAACCAAAGATTATCAGTGATCTGGAAGCTTTTTCAGGCAAGGACTGGCCCAAGACTGCAGTAGACAGGTGACAGAAGCTTTTATGCACTTCCAATCAGCATTTATCGGTGGTTTTAAAGAATAAACAATTCAGTGAAAATTTTGAATTTTGAGGGTTGAATGTTTAGAGCCAATTTGATTTTTTTTTCATTATTCATCAACTTTACATTCTCAGAATTACTTAAATCTGTATTGATACACATTCTCCAATAGTTTACTGATGCCTTTGTTCAATTGTTTTCATAAAATTTTGTTTTCTGCAGCAAAATGTCTTGCAGGTCAAGGGGGTTGAAAAATTCTGCTTGGAAAGTTATATAATCTACGTTCAGATGTGACTGGAACATTTTTGTGACATTCATGCAGACAAAAATGTGGACTGGGGTTGAAAATATGGCTTCGAATTTTGTATCTATGGTTGACACATGGCCAAAACTTTGCATAAGAGTATGCTTAAAGTGATTTTAACTTGACTTTACATCATAAATGTCCAATTGTTAGTAATATAAATGACAAGAAAAACAAAACTACAGAAAGTCCTGCACCCTTAAACTAGTCAAAGAACAGTGAAGTGCAAATAAGAGCTACACTGGCAGCACACACCTGAGGAGGCGCTGAAATTTCTATTTGTTTAATGACGTTTATTGCACACGTAGCGTTTCCATAAATAACAGCGACACACAGACAGCTGTTAGGCTAAAAGGCTTAAAGAAGATATTAATCAATACATTATTTAATAAATCAGTGAAAGAATTTCTCAAAATGACTATCTATACTTCCTCTGGGGAACGGTGATGTTGAAAACATCTTATCGATTTTGAGTTTCCTCTAGCGTTTACGTGTGCTATAAGTGATTCAGTGAATCAGTTAAACCACTTCACAAAACTATTTTGAATTTTATTTGATTTATTTTTTAGAAACCTGACTAAATCGGTCGGAGAAGTTCTCTATTCAACATTTTAAGAACGAATCGTTCGAAAGAACCGATTCGCTGAAATGACTCGGACCTCCCAACTCCTCAGGTGTGCTCGTGCCTCTCTCACATTCTCCACCTGCTGCTGCATCCGGGAGCACAACGATTACAGGTATGTGTGCGTTTGTCTTTATAATTACTCAAGGAATTTACAGTTTAACAAAATCACAAAACTTTACTTATAGCCGCTAGGTTTCTTATAGACAACGAACAATTGCACTAAAGTAAAAACACAAACACAAAAGTCAATACTACACAACTTAGTCATGTGAACTTCCATGCGTTTGTTTGCCTTTTATCTTAACGTATTACATTTTTTTGTCAAATGCGAATATGAATTGCATGTTGATTATTAGTTCCTAATGTGTCACTTATTAACAGACGGCTTTTGTTGGCTTAAATATATCCAAGCTACGTGGCCATCGCCTACTTGGCAAATGTTGTTAAAATTGACTGTACCAAAGCTTTTTAAATGGCAAAGTCTTTCCTCAGATCCAGCTACGGTAATCTTGCCCAGGAGGGAGCATGAGTCCTCAAGTTCAAGAGTTATTCCATGAAGACGCACAGGTAATGGCAAATCAGTAGTAATGGAAAACCATAAGTTCAGACCTAATGTTTTGAGCATAGGAACTGATATTAATGTTGAGTTATTTAGATATGAGTGACACTGGTTTGTGTAGGGTTTCCATAGTAATGCTCAGCCTTGGTGGAAGGTGCAGCTCTTCGTCTGGGAACCTGTTCTTTTTGGGACCTGGGATGGAGTCTTTACTACCTGCATGATCAACATTTTTGGGGTGGTGCTCTTCTTACGGACTGGTTGGCTTGTGGTAAGTTATGTTTTATAACACATTTCAAGATCCTTGTAGAAGTCATACAATTTGTGAGATATAAACTGAATTCTGAATTTTTTTTGTCTCACAATTCTGACCTTTTTACTCAGAATGTTTTAATTTACATCTCACAAAAAAGGGTAATTCTGTCTTTTTTTTTTTTTTAGCAGTTGGGAATTTAGACACTATTAGTCAAAATTAGTTTGCACAGAAAGAATTCATCTCTGCTCACCAAGCCTGCATTTATTTTATCCAAAATACTGCAAAATCATTAATATTGTGAAATA
>NW_027394602.1:0-5000 GCF_049309525.1 Garra rufa | reverse complement strand
AGTAGACGTCAAGAAATAAAAAAGAAACGAAACCAAAAGAAAGCTATAAATAAAGACTAAAACTATAAACAAGAAGACAGCAACCTTGCTGAAAACTAGAAATGAGAAAATCAATTAAATAACTAAAAGACAGAAACTAGACTAGGGAAAAAGGAAAAAAATAGAATCTAGAAGGTGGGAAAACTTAAACTAGACTAAGGGAATACACTAAACAAATAACGAAAACAAGACTTATGAAATGAGCTAAAAAGGAAACCTCTAACTAGAGTAAGGATACTGGCTAGGAGATTGCATGAACACAAAAACAAACGGGAAAGAGCACATTATAAAGGGAGGAAAGGACATGAGGAGCAGGTGTGGACACTCAGACAAACGAGGACGAGACGAGAAGAACAGGTGATGACACTAAGACAAACGAGGGCTAAACAAGGGGGCGTGGAAAAGGGAAACAAGAGCACATGGCAGACATAAACAAAGACACAGCCATGTGCTGACACACAAGACAAACAAGGAAACATTAAACAAAGACAAGATAGACAGGGCTGTCAGGGCAGGATCATGACAGGATAATATCTACCATGCTGTGCAAAAGTACATACTTGTATTGATAAATCAAGCCTGATTTATGTAAAAGTAAAATTCCTTTTACGGTTGATCAACATAGATTGCTCAAATCTAATGTGTGACCCTGGACCACAAATCCAGTCTTAAAGGAGTAGTTCACTTTCAGAACAAAAATTTACAGATAATGTACTCACCCCCTTGTCATCCAAGATGTTCATGTCTTTCTTTTATCAGTCGTATAAGAAATTATGCTTTTTGAGGAAAAAAATTCAGGATTTCTCTCCATATAATGGACTTCTATGGTGCCCACGAGTTTGAACTTCCAAAATGCAGCTTCAAAGGGCTCTAAATGATCACAGCCGAGGAAGAAGGGTCTTATCTAGCGAAACGATCTGTTATTTCTAAGAACCTTTACAATTGATATACTTTTTAATCTCTACACAGAGTACACACAGAGCTAGACAAGACAAGTATTTGAGGTTAAAAAGTATATAAATTAGAATTTTTTTTAGAAAATAACCAATAATTTTGCTAGATAAGACCCTTCTTCATCGGCTGTGATCATTTAGAGCCATTTGAAGCTGCATTTTGGAAGTTCATACTCAGGGGGCACCATAGAAGTTCATTATATGGAGAGAAATCCTGAAATGTGTTCCTCAAAAAACTATTTCCTTACGGCTGAAGAAAGAAAGACATGAACATCTTGGATGACAAAGGGGAGTACATTATCTGTAAATTTTTGTTCTGAAAGTGAACTACTCCTTTAAGTAGCACAGGTGTATTTGTAGCAATAGCCAAAAATAAATTGTATGCGTCAAAATTATTATTTTTTCTTTTATACCAAAAATCATTAGGATATTAGGTAAAGATCATGTTCCATGAAGATATTTTGTAGATTTTTTACTGTGAATTTGTCAAAATGTAATTTTTGATTAGTAAAATGCATAGCTAAGAACTTCATTTGGATAATTTAAAGGCGATTTTCTCAATATTTAGATTTTTTTTGCACCCTCAGATTCTAGATTTTCAAATAGTTGTATCTCGGCCAAATATTGTCCTATCCTATTAAACCATACATCAATGGTTTTTAATATTATGACTATTTTGTGGTCCATGGTAACATATCATTAGTGTATCTTCTGCTTTTATTCACCAATTTATGCTATCTCTGAAAAGCGACACAGTATAAATCTAAAGTGTTCAAAATTCCCAAAAGCCTTCTCATGCTGGTATGAGGAAAAAACTTCATTTTACTAAAATATTTCAGTGAGTTATAGCTAAAGACTGGACGTCTTAAATGTGATTGCTTCCACTGTTATCAGACCTCTAAAAACATTTCTCCTGTAGACATTTCTGCAGACATGTTTTTGATTTTGCTTAAAGTGATAATTAACACTGTAGAAGTGAATTGAATTGTTCATGCCTAGACATGTGCTACTGGGCTACTCCACCCCTGGAAATCTTAAACCCCAAGAAGTTGAGTTGCATTTGTGGACAACATCAAAACGGAAGCCAACTCTGGAACTTTTATTCTAGCTATTCTTCATATTTTTCTAGAGAAATCCTTCATGAATCAGCAAACTGTTAAACTCTCTGAACTAGTAAACTTCAACAGGATAAATGTGAAAAATATATATGTACACTAAATATTCTAAAATACAAGATAAGTACTGTATGTAATTGTGCTCTTTATGTTACACATGATCTGAGTTGAAAGAAAACGGAACATAACACTGGTACTCTCAGGTAACATATCATTATACAAACAAACATCTAATCATCTAACTTTGGTTCATCAAAGTTTGTTCACAATGTTAACAGCCATTTTCATGCTCATCCATACTGCTGCTGCCACTGCTGTTGGATGGGACGGGGGAGCCGGAGGACAGCAAGGGGTCACTGCTGCCCACTGGAGACAGGGTGTTGTCCATGAGCATGTCCTCCAGCTTGGTGGAAGCCCTGTTGGGGCTGTCGTAGACCCCCGGTTCCTCTTCCTCCGTAGGGCTGTCGTTGTAGCTTATGGTGCCGTTGTTGAGGTCAAGAGTGGTTGGACGGGACAAGTCAGGACTGGGAAGGTGTGGGTACAAATCGGACGTGCAGTCGCCCATACCAGGCTCTTGCTTGATGGCTCGAGCCACCAGGTCAGAGGAATAAAGGCTGGGAGAAGCTACAACAGCGAGTCCATGAGCACGGGCTTGCATTTCTAGCTCCTGGACACAACCAAAAATAACAAATACACACTTTAGCGTAACATAAGACAGTACATTACTCAAAAATGCATGTCTGTGTGTGTGTGTGTGTGTGTGTGTGTGTGTGTGTGTGTGTGTGTGTGTGTGTGTGTGTGTGTGTGTGTGTGTGTGTGTGTAAACAGAAGGGACATTGTGAACCAAATGCCATGTGTCAAAATGAGAAAAATTCCCCATAATCAATTATGAGTGTAGCTTTCGCATTTCATGCAGCTGAAGCACTGAGCATACTTTATAAGCTTTCAAAGCAATGATACACTCGGTCTTTTACCATCTCGTTTTGTCAAAGGGCATGTCGAAACACTACGAGGGCATGTCCACGAAAGCTGATCATGTGACTAGTTGCCAGGAGCATTTTTAAGCCAATCACCAATCAACCAGTGTGTATTGTGAGCTATTGTTTATTATCTGGTTTACCTGGATGCGAAGGAGGAGATGTCTATTTGCATGTTCTATTCTCTTTTGTCTGTTTTCCAGCTCTTTTGCTTTTTGCTGCTCTTTCTGCAGTTTCCTGATATAATCCACTGAGGCTTTCAGGATGGTGCCCTTATTCCACCTCATGTCTCTGCCAAAACAAGATCCAAACAGTTATGCTGCATTTGTGTGTGACCACTAAATTTATACATATTTGTATACAATTTGGCTGAATATATGTAATGGTAAACCAATGTTTATTTAAATTGTAACTTACGGATCATTTGACTTGGGAATTAATGTCCCCAGCTCCTTAATTCTGTCATTTATATTAAAACGCCGCCTTCTTTCAACTGTATGAAGATCAGACATTGTTAATATTACTATACATTATATTCTAATCTGTTTTATTATACGTAACATTTAAAATATTAAATGTTCTCTATTTGAATACATTTTAAAATGTAATTTATTCCTGTGATCAAAAGCTAAATCTTCAGCATCATAACTCTTCAGTCTTCAGTGTCACATGAACCTTCAGAAATCATTCTAATATGCTGATTAATATTCAATATATTTTTTTTATTATTATCGGTATTTAAAGCAGTTGAGAATTTTTTTTTCAGGATTCTGTGATGAATAGAAAGATCCAAAGATCAGCATTTATCTGAAATAAAAAGCTTTTGTAACATTATACACTATACAATTCAAAAGCTTTTTAGAAATTATAGAAATTAATATTTTTATTTAGCAAGGATGCTTTAAATTGATCAAAAGTGATTTCTATTTCAGATTAATGCTGTTTTTATTCATCAAAAAAACCTGACAAAATTCTACTTAGCTGTTTTTTAACACAATAATAATAATAATAATAATAAATGTTTTTAAACAGAAAATCTGAATATTAGAATGATTTCTGAACTATCATGTGACTGGAGTAATGATGCTAAAAAATCAGTTTTGAAATCACAGGAATAAATTACATTTTAAAATATATTTAAAAAGAAAACATTTATTTTAAATAGTAAAAATCTTTCAAAATTGTACTGTTTTGCTGTACTTTGGATCAAATAAATGCAGGCTTGGTGAGCAGAAGAGACTTCTTTAAAAAACATTAAAAATCTTACTGTTTGAAAACTTTTGACTGGTAGTGTATATTTAAGATGTTCATGCATAAAACTAATAATCAGACTCACTGAGGTTGTGGTTGTCTTTCTTTTGTCTCTCTTTTGCCAAGGCTCTGACCTCTGCTTCTGAAATTATATATACATTGTATAAACAAAACATAATCATATTAACTGAAACAACTTTCTTCATAATTAGTCAACTTCACAGTTTTAACATCAAAGCTATAAAACATTCTAATACAGAGTTCACAAGAAAAGTCTGAATTAAATATAAAAATATTTATATATTGAAAAACTAAAACCTTGAAGTTGAAGTTGAATGTGTGTGTGTGTTTGTGTGAAGCATGTTTAACAATCAAGTGTCCATATTGTGTGCGATTATTGTTTTTATTAAATACACAGGGCATTTTTTACACATGCCAACTGTGCATTTTGATTGAAAATATTTTTCTTTACTTAATATGAAAGTAAATGTAATTTCCAATGTAAACCTCATATTCACAGACAGTTGCTCTAGATATAAATGTACAGACTCATGACAAAAAAACAACCTCTTTATTCATGCTTAGAGCCTTCAGAGGCTGAGGAAAGGGAAACATACCTACTGGAAAGCCTTCAGGCCTTTGATAAGTGTCAAACTTGCCACATG
>NW_027394601.1:0-5000 GCF_049309525.1 Garra rufa | reverse complement strand
ACGTCTCGTCTGGATTTATCCTTTAACTTCGATGGAGAGCAGTTGCGTACAAATACCACGCAGCATCTTCTACGGCAATTACGTCACCAGCCAGGCTCAGTTCGACCAGTCCACCTGATACGTGTACACCTTCAAGCAGGTAAGTGACCGCGACAATCTTTTCATTATTTTAATTATTTCGGTGTTTCTGCATCACTTCCATGGGGTCATGTGTTAAAACGGAAGCTTAGTGGAATAGTTAGCACGGCTGCTAACGTTAGCCTACGATTGACATTAGCCTAAGCATTACCACTGTAACTGTAGTTTTACTATAGTATTTATAGTATATGCACACTAACCACTAGCTTACTATGGTTTTACCACTGTAATTGTAGTTTTACTATAGTATTTGTAGTATATGCACACTAACCACTAGCTTACTATGGTTTTACCACTGTAATTGTAGATTTACTATAGTATTTGTAGTATATGCACACTAACCACTAGCTTACTATGGTTTTACCACTGTAACCGTAGTTTTACTGTGGTATTTGTAGTATAAGCACACTAACCACTAGCTTACTATGGTTTTACCACTGTAACCGTAGTTTTACTGTGGTATTTGTAGTATAAGCACACTAACCACAAAGCTTACTATGGTTTTACCACTGTAACTGTAGTTTTACTGTGGTATTTGTAGGATATGCACACTAACCACTAGCTTACTATGGTTTTACCACTGTAATTGTAGTTTTACTATAGTATTTGTAGTATATGCACACTAACCACTAGCTTACTATGGTTTTACCACTGTAATTGTAGTTTTACTATAGTATTTGTAGTATATGCACACTAACCACTAGCTTACTATAGTTTTACCACTGTAACTGTAGTTTTACTGTGGTATTTGTAGTATAAGCACAGTAAACACAATGCTTACTATGGTTTTACCACTGTAACTGTAGTTTTACTATAGTATTTATAGTATATGCACACTAACCACTAGCTTACTATGGTTTTACCACTGTAATTGTAGTTTTACTATAGTATTTGTAGTATATGCACACTAACCACTAGCTTACTATGGTTTTACCACTGTAATTGTAGATTTACTATAGTATTTGTAGTATATGCACACTAACCACTAGCTTACTATGGTTTTACCACTGTAACCGTAGTTTTACTGTGGTATTTGTAGTATAAGCACACTAACCACTAGCTTACTATGGTTTTACCACTGTAACCGTAGTTTTACTGTGGTATTTGTAGTATAAGCACACTAACCACAAAGCTTACTATGGTTTTACCACTGTAACTGTAGTTTTACTGTGGTATTTGTAGGATATGCACACTAACCACTAGCTTACTATGGTTTTACCACTGTAATTGTAGTTTTACTATAGTATTTGTAGTATATGCACACTAACCACTAGCTTACTATGGTTTTACCACTGTAATTGTAGTTTTACTATAGTATTTGTAGTATATGCACACTAACCACTAGCTTACTATAGTTTTACCACTGTAACTGTAGTTTTACTGTGGTATTTGTAGTATAAGCACAGTAAACACAATGCTTACTATGGTTTTACCACTGTAACTGTAGTTTTACTGTGGTATTTGTAGTATAAGCACAGTAAACACAATGCTTACTATGGTTTTACCACTGTAACCGTAATTTTACTATAGTATTTGTAGTATATGCACACTAACCACTAGCTTACTATAGTTTTACCACTGTAACCATAGTTTTACTGTGGTATTTGTAGTATAAGCACAGTAAACACAATGCTTACTATGGTTTTACCACTGTAACTGTAGTTTTACTATAGTATTTGTAGGATATGCACACTAACCACTAGCTTACTATGGTTTTACCACTGTAACTGTAGTTTTACTGTGGTATTTGTAGTATATGCACAGTAAACACAACTCTTACTATGGTTTTACCACTGTAACTGTAGTTTTACTGTGGTATTTTTAGTATAAGCACAGTAAACACAACGCTTACTATGGTTTTACCACTGTAACTGTAGTTTTACTATAGTATTTGTAGTATATGCACAGTAAACACAACTCTTACTATGGTTTTACCACTGTTACCGTAGTTTTACTATAGTATTTTTAGTATAAGCACAGTAAACACAACTCTTACTATGGTTTTACCACTGTAACTGTAGTTTTACTGTGGTATTTGTAGGATATGCACAGTAAACACAACGCTTACTATGGTTTTACCACTGTAACTGTAGTTTTACTATAGTATTTGTAGTATATGCACAGTAAACACAACGCTTACTATGGTTTTACCACTGTAACCATAGTTTTACTATAGTATTTGTAGGATATGCACACTTACCACTAGCTTACTATGGTTTTACCACTGTAACCGTAGTTTTACTGTGGTATTTGTAGTATAAGCACAGTAAACACAATGCTTACTATGGTTTTACCACTGTAACCGTAGTTTTACAACAGTATTTGTAGGATATGCACACTAACCACTAGCTTACTGTGGTTTTACCACTGTAACCATAGTTTCACTGTGGTATTTGTAGTATAAGCACAGTAAACACAATGCTTACTATGGTTTTACCACTGTAACTGTAGTTTTACCATAGTAACTTTGATTTTACGGTGTACTATTTGTAAAGCACAGTAACCACAATGCCTACCACACTTTTAAATGTTTTTTGTGAAGTAATTGTAATTCAGTATTTTTTTTTTCTGTCTTGCAGTTAGGTCAGATCACTTACGCCAGCAGCTCTTTTAAGAAGCAATCTCTGGTAAAAGCCATCGCTGTATGAACTGTAATTCATAATTAATTTACACATAGTTTTGCTCTCTCTCTCTTTCTTTGGTTCATCATGACATTTTTAAAATCTCATAATTTTGACCAATTCTGTTAGAAAGCTGCTAGAATTAACAGGGAACTTGAACTCAAAGCTCCAAGTGCTGATCTTGAAGAAGCTGTGAAAGAGGCTGAAAAGTCCTTCAATGATTCAATCTTTCACAGTAATGTTGAAGACATTTAGCTATAACTGATTTGCTTTAATCAACGCATCCTTATTGTTAGTGTTAATAATACCTTTCCTTACAGTCCTTCCTCTCAAATATTTTGGTCACAGATTTTGTTTAGCACATTGTCTCAACATGTGTGTATTTCTCTTTGTTTCAGGGTAAAGGGAAGACCAAAGGAAGGCCTGTCATTGGATTTGAATTGGGCCATGTTGTGCATTTCTGGAAAAGACCAAAAGCAAAGGCAAACATTCCAATGGTATGTCAATGTTGGTCTGAGCACCTGGACTGAACTGTACTGCAGTTACATTTTGCACAGCATCTGTACATACCCTACAGCCCCATCAGAAACAACAACCAACAAAGTGTCATGTCGAAGTATTAATAATTCATACAATTTACCAAGCCAGCAAATGTATATGATATTGTACAAGTGTACTCATATAATATTCCATGATTTTTCACTTGTACTTGTGTCATTGGCCATTGCCTCAACTCTCATGTTAATTGTGTCCATTGTAAGTAGTCAGAGTGTTTATACCAATCCAGTTTATATTAAGTCCATCATATTCTCTCTATATTAACCTTTACAAATTTTCACTGCCTCTTCCTGTTCTAACAGTACATGATATCTGCCCACACCTCAGAGTCTGCCTTTCTTTCTATGTTGATTTTTATTTAACACATCTGTCTAAGAAGCACAAGTCTGGAAATGCTAGTTTATCTTGTCACAAATCAGATCATTAGTAAATTTGGCCAAATCAGATTGCTTAAAGCTGTCCTTACCAAGAGCAAGAACAACAATAAGAACTATTTTAGCATCCACACCAACGGACGATAGCGTTCTGTTTACTGTTATACACGCTACAGTCATCTGCCATCTGTTGTCAATGTTTTTGTTGTTCATCATGTGATAAATTCTCTTTCTTCCTGTCTTGCAGGATTTCTCACAGACTACTGATATATATACATATAGTGATAGTGACAGGAGTGTCCACAGTAGAGATGAGGGTGTTGCCTGTAGAGGAGAAAGTCAAATAATAATAAAATTATAATTGTTATTAACCAGTAATTTGTCTTGCATTTAGTCACAATAGAAGCAAACAACGATTACAGGACAGATATATTTTAAAGGTAATAATTGTAAAATATTGAAATATTGTTCTAATCATCGTTTGCCTATTAGTTTGTTAAACAGAAGCATTGAATATTATTTGGCATCTTAACGTTTTCTGCAAACAAATTCTCTTTTTATTTTTGACTATTAGACAATCTTTTTAAGGGGTTTTCTATTGCCTATTTCTTAATTACCTCTATACAAATGCATTTCAAATACAATCAACTGCTTGTTTTGTCTTTTTTTTTTTTCCGTAATGGCACAAACTGGAGAGAGAGAATGCTGTTCTGGGCACTTTTTATCTGTGAAAAGTTTGATATGTCAATAAACATTGGGAAATGACTACAAAATGTGTGATTCATTATTTTTTATTATTCTTATAGTTCATCTGGCAGGTCTAAGAATTGCAATTTTGTAAGGTCCATTTCCAGGAAACAGAAGTGATTAATTGTTTACCCTTAATACACTGTAAATGTTACAGAAGCACAATTAAACAGTAGAAAAA
Source organism: Garra rufa (assembly GCF_049309525.1). Classification (NCBI taxonomy): domain Eukaryota; kingdom Metazoa; phylum Chordata; class Actinopteri; order Cypriniformes; family Cyprinidae; genus Garra; species Garra rufa. Next base: position 381 of record NW_027394601.1, on the reverse strand, counting down.
AGCTTCATGTTTAATCATTAGAGGTGCATGTTTTTTGTTTTGAAAGCAAATGAAACATTTTGAATTATTGTTCACAGCAATTTATATCAAAGTTTTGAGTTTAAATATTGTACATAAATTTATATTAGTGTGAACATAATTTACTATGGGAACCATTATGCCCTTATTTTAAAAAATAAAATAAAATAATCCTGGTAATCAATAAATCTATTGCTGCATCAAGTTAACCAAACTATCCAATCTGTTGTTCCAGTTTTATGTTGAGTGGGGACAAATAAATATTGAACTGATTATCTGTATTTGCCACAAGAACCTGGAAGATCATGTCATAAATGACCATATTTGGACAAGCAAACGAGACGACTCTGTTCAATTTGGTTG
>NW_027394600.1:0-5000 GCF_049309525.1 Garra rufa | reverse complement strand
GTGCTTGGGATTCTTTGCAGGAATGAGTTGTGATTGCTCAGCTTACCGTCGATCATGTGACATTACATCTCCCAACAGCCACTTTAAGGTTGAGAGTGAGTGAGAGCGAGAGAGAGAGAGAGAAAGGGAGAGTTGCAAGAAGTAAAGCACATTATTGAACTACACTGTCCTTTTCACCTCCACCTACATCCTGTTTGTCAAGTTGTTTTCATTCTTAAGTTTTGCAAATAACAGAGCAAGTATGTAAGAAAATTGGAAACATCAGATGCAATTGAGCAAAAACAAATGACTATGAGTTAATGAAACAAACTCATAATCATCATCGCTATCATTATTGATTTTTATATTTAATATTACTTTTGTTGATTATTGTGTAAAATTGTGTCTAGTGCAAAACAGTTAAAAAGGTATTTTAGATTATTATTATTAGTAGTAGTAGTAGTAGTAATTATTATATTATATTATATTATATTATATTATATTATATTATATATATTATATTATATTATATTATATTATATTATATTATATTATATTATATTATATTATATTATATTATCAGTCAAAAGTTTGGGCACACTTCCCCATCAAAGAGAATGGGGGAAGTGTGTCCAAACTTGGCCAAAACAACTTAGAAGCAAAACGAATGAATATTGAGTAAATGAAACAAAATCATCATCATCATCACTATTATTTTTTATTTTTATATTTAATATTACTTTTGTTAATATTGTGTAAAGTTGCACCTAGTGCAAATCATAAACCAAAACAAAGTAGTATTTTTTAATTATTATTATTAATGAATATTATTTTATTTTATGCCAAAACAAATTAGTTGCAAAAAAATAAATATGAGTTATTGTTATTGTTTATTTTTATATTTAATATTACTTTTGTTAATATTGTGTAAAGTTGCACCTAGTGCAAAGCATAAACCAAAACAGCCAAAACAAATAGTATTTTTAATATATTATTATTATTATTATTATTATTATTATTAGTGATTTTAATTTAATTTAATTTTTTTACGCCAAAACATATTAGTAGCAAAACAAATGACTATGAGTTAATGAAAATAAACTATCATCATCACTATTATTGTTTATTTTTAGGGATGTAACGGTATCAAAACTTCACGGTACGGTAATACCTCGGTATGAATGGCACGGTACGGTATTTATTGAATCATTTACAGGAAAAACAAAACTAATGAAGAGACTCGAAAAAAGTGCCAGAAGTGTTTATTAAACAGTTTACATGAACACTGAACAGATCAATGGCATACAAATTAGCCATCTATCTGTAAACTTTGAAACAGAAACTTAAATTTTTCAATTTTAGTAACAAAAAAAATTAAAGCATGTAAAAAAACAGTCAAATCAGTTTAGCTGAATGAGTTGTCTGAATCTAGTTGTCTGCTTGAAATAAGATTTTTTTTCTTACCCCATTGGCAGATTATTTAACTTGTTTTAAACAAAAACTCATTTAATTTTGACTTGTTTTTACTAAAAACAAGACAATAATTTTTACTTGTCTAGAAAATCCTTCTTGATTTAAGAATTTTTAGATATTTTGGCTGGAAACAAGACAAAATTCTAAGTAAGAAAAGCATTTTTTTTGCAGTGCAGTAGGCTCTCATGCCTTTCTTTCGCATTAAATCTTTATTAAAAACAATCCTTTAAAGAACTTTTCTACCTGGACAAGTGCATCTATTATGTTGCCTAGTTTAGCCTCTTTAAAACTGCATCTTTCCTTATTTTAAACTTAGCCAAAAAGCCACGTGTTGACTGTGAAATTTATATGCATTTATGGTACATTTCCGTGTCAATCCATGTTCATTACAGCGAACAATGCACTGTAACATTAATTCAGCGCATACAGCGCAGCAAAAAATAGACTCGGTGACGAAACGATCGCTGCACTGCTGCAAAGGCACCGCTTCTAGGACGTACTGCCGGACAGCAACCGCGTGCAGTGTGAACGCTGTAATCCGTTAACATGGGTGCTGAAAAGAATTCGTGACGCATACGCACTTCAGACGGAGCAGGTTCGACCATTTCCATCTCTTTTCCTTGCTGCTACAGTCTGTAGCGACAACAGACCGCAAAGGATGATGGCCACGCCTGGGCTGATGGGAAATGTAGTTCCCTCTACCTCCCGTTCGCTCCATTCGCCTGAGCAAACTTTTCTCAGAAGACCTATTGTTTTATCGAGTCATGCGACCACGGTAGTATCGAAAAAAATTGTTATTGCGGTATGACGGTATTTACAATACCGTTACATCCCTAGTGTGTGTGTGTGTATGTAATGAAAATGTCAACTTTAAGTAACTAATTAAAAGTACAGGGGAAGAAGGCAAACTTCAGGAACAAATAGCTCTGAATAGTTCAAAACATTTCTAAAAAACAGTTTGTTCTGACATATTACCAGCATATTATAATGTCTGCACATTGTACTATCTAGAGTCATACTCAAGTGTAATTATTGTGACATAATCTCAAGAGAATTACTGTGCTGTTCTTAACTTTTCAATATCTGAGAAAAAAAATACATTATTTACTATTATAATATTATAACAATATATACAAAATTCTTCTTCAATGTTTATACACTTAATACTGTTAATGAGGATGTGCAAAGGCATCCTGTGGCTTTCATTATGTATACTGGGGAGAATATACTAAACAGTTTTGTGCTGTATTCAGTGCAACCCCTGCAAATTGCATTCAGCACAGTTTTTGGGGGCATGTTTGTTTCATTACCTGATTTGCATAATTCCTTTAGTGAATCGGTTACTAAAACAATGCAGACAGCACGTGCAAATAAACGACGCTATCAGTGGGGCACAATTTATTCTGAATTCCTCCCTACAGGAACTACTTTTTCAAATGTTCACTCTCCGGTTTTGACAAATACTGAGCAGTTTTGAATATTGATTCTTGGAATTTAATTGACCTATTTTCATTGTCAATCTCTGAGGTCCTCAAACTGTTATTTCCCTGTAGTCCAGTGTGTTATTGAAAACAAATCTCAAGAAAACACCCTGGAGAAAGGGCTACAGGGGTCAAAGCTTCACATCACTGTCATCTATAAAAAAATAGCTGCTCTATAATAGCCAACTGGATCAACAACACATACTGTTTCTGTGGGTTTCTCTTTTCATCAAATCCAGCTAGTTTACTATTTCTGTCAGCAATTTATTGACAAACAGTATAATGGCCGGTTCACACAGAACGCATTCTTGAGTTCCACTGTGCTGATTTTAATTGCCGTTCTCTGTAAACACGCATTCTACATCAATCGTTTGTGCTGCGACAAGCTGCTTTTCAGCGTGTGAGCTGTGTTTTTAAAATGCTGTGTCAAATTAAACTAAGTTAAACTTTTAAAATCATTCCTCTGTGATGCGCCCAGCATTTTAAAAGCAAAGACACTGTGTCTAATGCCCTTAAATCTATTTGGCAGTCGCAATAAATCAAAATGATCAAAACAAATTAATTAAATTCTCAAGGACAAAGACTCTCCTCTACATTGCTCAATACTGAGGCTCTTACCAGGTGTCATCCGCTGAAAACAAAGTCTCCCTCCACCTATGAAGATGTTTTCTGGGCTGTGCATTCATCCAAAGCTAAAAAGCGTGCTGCAGCTTGCGTGCTGCGTTTGCTGCGTGTCATTTCCGCGACACAAATGTGCACAGGTTACGTTCTTTGAAGGACCCTGATCATGTATTTAAGTACATGACAACGAGGCTGTTCATCTATTGGCCTGCATCATCCCGATTGACGAACATGTCAGTGTTCATGGAGAGCATGCAGGTTTGCTCCTATGAGAATCAAACTTATCTGTATAAGCTCTATTCACACTGCTATTATTTGACTTAAATTTTAAGAAATAATGCAACAATTTTCAAATCTTGAAATGACATCTATGCATTTTCTAGTATTAATAAATCACAGTCAAAAGTTATTCAGACACCATATATATATATATATATATATATATATATATATATATATATATATATTATTTTTTTTTTTTTTTTTTTTTTTTCTAGTGGGTGCAGGACACTATAGTTTTTGATAACAATAGCAATAACAATACCCAAATATTCTTCATACAGTGGACTACCAGTGAAATTATTAAAAATTTGGGGACCAAAAATTTGATTTATCACTTTGACCTGACCATGTTTTGTTACATAGTACACTTTCTATCAAAGTTATCTGAAATTATCAAAATGAATTTGTTCTGACACAGTTAACTCTTGAGTTTTCGTCATATTTTATTACCGTTTTCTAAACTATAGCAAATAAACTGTGATAATGTGTAAATTGTTAAAGGTGTCTGAATTCATTTTGGTTTGACTGTAACTTGAATTATTGTTATTATAAAACCATACCATAGTCTTAATTTGGTCAAATACAGCAAGCCAAAAATGTATTAAGAAACAAATATCAATAGCCTACTGTCATTTATTTAGTAGGATATATTTAAATTATAGTTTAAATTATAGAATAGTTTGTCTTTGATTCATTCATTCATTTATTCAATCATTGGTAAATTTATTTACTACTGATTATGAAAATTCCTGACCAAAGAAAACTGTGACATTTTATACCTAAAAATTCTCCATACAGTGGATACCAGTAAAATTATTTAAAATTTGGGACCAAAAATTTGATTTATCACTTTGACCTGACCATGTTTTGTTACATAGTACCTATCTATCAAAGTTATCTGTCATATTTTATTACCAATTTCTAAACTATAGTGAATAAACTGTGATAATGTGAAAAATGTTAAAGTTTTTTTTTCTGTTTTAAGATAGTCTTTTCTGCTTTGTATGTATGTTTGACCCTGAAGAATGATAGAAATGTCAATTAAAATAACTATTATTAAATATATTAAATACTATTATACATTATTTTTAAAATGAAAGTTTTTCCTTTAATTTCTTCCCCCATATTTTTGACTGATCTATTTCATATTACTGTACTGAAGCT
>NW_027394599.1:0-5000 GCF_049309525.1 Garra rufa | reverse complement strand
TTTCTATTCATCAAAGAATCCTGAAAAATCTAAAAATTAAATAAAATGTTTATCAGCATACTAGAATGATTTCTGAAGGATCATGTGATACTAAAGACGAGTAATGATGCTGAAAATTCAGCTTTGATCAAAGGAATAAATTAAATTTGGATCAAATTAATGCAGGCTTGGTAAGCAGAAGAGAATTCTTTAAAAAAATCTTAGTGTTCAAAAACTTATGACTGGTAGTGTACTTACTTATTTTTGCTTTTCAGTATGTGTATGTTTGCCATGATACAAAGTCTCTGTACTTTTAAAAAGAAAATGTTCAACAATTAAAAAGAATATTATCAGAACTAATGCTTATGAGTTATTGTGATTTTTATGGGGTTGGGGTGGTAAAAATCTTGAATTACAGTGCTGTAGGTTAATTGGATTGTTTTTACAGGTAAAAAATGTTTAAAATAAATGAAAATAAACTCTATAGTACTGATACTGTAATTGAAAATACAGTAAAAATACTGTAATTGAAGATACAGTAAAACACTGTAAATGAAATTACAGTAAAAATACTGTAAATGAAATTACAGTAAATACCTTTTAGTACTGTAAATGCACTTACAGTAATAATACTGTAAACATTTTTACAGTAACTTACTGGCATCCAGCTGCCAGTAAGTTACTGTAAAATTTACAGCAAACTTTTTACAGTGTACTTTAGCGAACTAGTCCTAGGTTTTTTCGCCTATCAGAACCAAACAAGTGAAAGAAAGATTCTCTGGAGAGTGAATATCAATAATTATCAAAAAAAAAAAAAGAGTTGAACTTTTGACTCACCATCACAAAGGGGCAAAAAAACATTCGAAAGGGGCAGACACTCTGCCAAACTCAGAACACTTATGTAAGAGCTCAATCTGAGGTCACTGGAAAAAAATTGTGTCAAAAAACATAAAAATGTCTATACCTGTCAAACCATTTGTCCTATCAACATGAAAATTGGTGTGCACGGTCTTGGTCTGAAGTACTATAAATGTCTACGAGGACATTTGCGTAACTCTGATTGGAACAAAACTCGGTTGGCCTGTTTGTCTCATGGCACCAAAGGTCTGAGAGAAATTTAAAGAAATCGGCCACTGGGGGGCAATATCACATTTTTCAAGGGCGTAAACGATTGTACGTCCTGTACAATATTCGTATCAATTTTCGTATCATACGATAGAACTCCTCATTCCAGACAACTTTGCCTCTAGAACCACTGCTGTCAATCAAAGTGTTTGTTAAATGATTGAGTAGATCTAAAAAAAAAAATAATAATACTTTTGCAAAATAGTCCAAGGTTTTTTGCAAAACAAAACAAAACACTGCAGTGCAATTGTCTAGACTCTCTAGGCCAATAATTATCAAAACAAATGTTAAAATATACCCTTTGGGAAGCTATAACAGGGTCGTTTAGAAAAGGGGCACCTGTCCGAATTTACCAAAAATCCTATAAAGCCTAAAAGAAAACTTCACAAAACCTGCTGAGCACATGCGACAGGCGATTCTAAACACGTATGCAAAGTTTTAAAAGAATAAGTCACCCAAAAATTTAAATTTGATGTTTATCTGCTCACCCCCAGGGCATCCAAGATGTAGGTGACTTTGTCATAAGTAGAACACAAATGAACACTTTTTAACTCAAAACGGTGCAGTCTGTCAGTCATATAATGGTAATCTGTGTATGTTTTTTTTTTTTGGGTGAACTATCCCTATCACAGCTGGCACTACAAGAGTCATAACCATTAAAAAACATAATTATTCTATGGTAAATTACCTGGTTTTACTAAAAATGTTTTTTTTTTAATAATTGATTTGTGTGCTTAAATGCCTTAAAGCGCTTAAACCCCAGTAATCTTAGTTTGCAGCTATATTTATAAAAGTAATTACAGAAATTAATTACAGATGTAATTATATGTTGGTATTTTTAGAATATAAGCACAATGTAAAAATATGTATGTACACAATAAGTGCATTGTATCAAATGATTAATTTAAAGTTTAAGTACATAGTAGTGTAACGTGGCATGTATGTGTGTATATTTATGCAGAATCTCTAGTGGTCTGAGGGAGGTGGAGGAGCAGACAGTGATACTGAGGAAGTGGGCAGAGGAGCAGATGAAAACCACAGTTCAATCACACACACAGAACAACCAGCAGCTGCACACCCTGCTGCAGGACAGAGTGGTAAATGTGTGAATGCGTCTTTCTGAGAAAATATAACAAGTGAGCTACATCATAGTGAAATGGCACAGTGGTATAACGTATGTGGTCTCAAACTCAAACTTCAAATGACTAGCCTTTTTAGAGAGTATGCCTACTGATAAATTATGCAATATAAACAAAAAGTATAAACAATTTCAAAGGCGATTTCTCAATTATTTTTTTGCACCCTCAGATTTCAGATTACAAATATTGTCCTATCCTAACAAACCATACATCAGTGAAAAGCTTATTTATTCAACTTTCAGATGATATATAAATCTGAATTTAATTAAAAAAAAACTGACCCTTCTGCCAGGTTTTGTTGTCCAGGGTCATTCGTATATATATATATATATATATATATATATATATATACATATATATATATATATATATATAAATAAATAAGAAACCTCCACCTCCCCTAGCTCCACCTGTCTAGATCTGCTAAGTTTTATCTATTTATCTATGCCTATTCATGCAGCAGCATATCTTACATGCTCACAGCAGCATGTTTGTGCATCTATTGGCAGCAGCAAGAATATACATTTACATTGTCATATCCATTGTATATACTCTGTGCAAATTATGTACTCAGGTTGAAGTGGAAAGCAAGCTAAAGGACAACATGGCTCTTCTCTCTGATCATATGGAGAGGTTGGAGGCACAGCTGGAGAAGGTGCGATCATCTGACAGGACCAAGCGCTCAGAAAACAAACTCAACAGCAAGATCAACACTTTGGAGCAGTGCTTCAGAGAAGAACTAGAGCAGATGAGGAGGGAGTACCAATCAGGTGAGCCTTAAGCATAGGATAAACCCTTTAGAACATCTCAACTCCAACTTGTTAATGGGAACCCAGTGTATTAAGACGTGTATGGCTTAATATAATGAAAAAGTATGTCCCTTACTGAAATATGTAGTAAAAACCCTTAAAGATTTATAGTATTTAAATAATCTACATCATTTTATACATATTTTGGATTATGGGGGGGGGGGGTGCAATTTTTCCGATGGGGTTAAATGTTTGCACTCAGTGAGCTACTGGCGCAACCTGTTGCTTTTTTACCACAACATATCTCTGAAAACACAACTTGGAAAATTGCAACAAGAGAAGCAATGTAAGTCTTCACTGCTTTCCTATAAGAAGAGGACAAAAGAATAAGAGGATGCCTGTGGGTCCTTGGTCTCTCCACTTTAGCCCTGATGCCTTTGAGGATTTTAGTATACCACAGAAACTGGAAGAGCTAACAAATGGCAGAGAGAAGAAACAAATCAGTCTTTTGGTATCATTTGAAGCTTAATGTACATACAAGCCCATTGGATATCTTCCACCCTAACAAATTTGACATTTATTAGTTTATCTCTATTTCCTTCCAACTGCTCAATTTCAAAATGTTACGGATTGGCAGATTTTGGCATTCAGTACAAAAGCCCAAGTCAAACTCAATAAACAACCCCATCAAAGAAAAGCACATTCATTGTAACCTCCAGCTTTAAGACGTACTGTACAGTAGTACATGACTTTTGCTCTCAAATTCTATTTGAGATTCCTGTGACGGACTGAAGGCGAGTGATGCATTATAGATGAGACATCTAACACACACTTCTGCCACAGAATCAATGCTTCCACAGCTTTCTGAAGGTGATCTCCTCTATTATATTTGCCAGGGTTCCAGGCGATTCATGATGCCATTGCATCTCTGAGACACATTGGCGACACCAAAGCCAAACTGGACAAAGAACAGCTGCAACGAGACATCAGACAGATCCAGAGAAACTTGGTAGGAGTGAAGGAGCCCTGACTGGATTATTCTTTTAGAAAACATCTATGCTGGAATACACAACCTGTGTGAGAACACCAAGTATGATTCAGCACAATGTGGGCAGATGGACAATCAAATAAGCTCTACATTTGTTTTCTAGATTAGGAAAAAAAAGGATTTAGCCAGTTTGCGTGAGGTCATTTCCTTTAAATCTCTTTTTGTCTGACCAGAGTTTAAAATCAGATTCTGAGTGAACAATCATTGTTGATGAAATTCAATCAAGGTACAATTACGGCAAATCCGAGATTAGAAGCGCAATACTCATGTGGGCTCAATACTGAAAGATTAGGAAGATGAATGGTTTTGTGTATGACTGGACATCCCCAGGCCAGTATTGATTGTAATGGATGTTGGAATAAACAAACAAGATTGTTTTGTTTTTCATTTAATTTTTCAAGCCACCAATGCATACTTGCAAAACATAAATACCCCCAACATAATTAACCATGATTGTTTTTTCCCTTTTTTTTCTGCTGTCGCATACATGGTTTAACGGATAGTTCACACAAAAATTTAAATTCTGTCATTAATTACTTACTCCCATGTCATTCTAAACCTGTAAGACCTTCGTTCATCTTTGGAACAGAAATTAAGATATTTTTGATGAAATCTGAGAGATTTCTAACCCTGCATAGACAGCAAGGCAACTGACACATTCAAGGCGCAGAAAGGTAGTGAGGATTTTTAAAATAGTCCATGTGACATCTCTGGTTCACCATAATTTTATGTCAGAAAGCTCACAGATTTCATGAATATCCAAAGATATCTTCCAAAGAAAGTACTTATGGTTTTGGAAAGACATGAAGATGAGAAATTAATGACAGAACTTTCATTTTTGTGTTTTTCTTACTTAGATTTTTTGGCTTGTTTCCGGCCAAAAAATCTAAAAAATTATTAAAATTAAGAAGGATTTTGTAGACGAGTAAAAATTGTCTTGTTTTCAGAAAAAACAAGTCA
>NW_027394598.1:0-5000 GCF_049309525.1 Garra rufa | reverse complement strand
AAGCCAAGTCACAGCTGTTCCTGTCATCCCAAGTCAAGTCACTGCTATTCCTGTCACGCCCAATCAAGTCACAGCAGTTCCTTCCAGGCCAAGTCACGTCTCGCCCGAACATCCAGAGCCGGGACATGTTTCGTCTGATCTGCCAGAGCCTTCGCTCCCAAGCCACGCAGAGCCTTCACTCCCAAGCCACGCAGAGCCAACGCTCCCAAGCCATGCAGAGCCAACGCTCCCAAGCCATGCAGAGCCAACGCTCCCAAGCCATGCAGAGCCAACGCTCCCACGTCACGCAGAGCCAACGCTCCCAAGCCTCACGCCCACTGACCCGGAGGGCATTCCTCTGCCAACTGCGCTACCTGCTATGGCAATCGCCATTTTGAGTGTGTGGGCTGCACACTGCGCCCCAGTTGCCTCTTCGGCCCATGAGTCTGCCCACAAGTTTGTTCTGGAGACCTCATCTACAGGCATGTCCGCTGCGCCTATACCTCTTTCGGAGGTGGCGTACATAGCGGAACTTCACGCTCTGCCCGCTCCGCCAAGGCTTCACGCTCTGCCCGCTCCGCCAAGGCTTCACGCTCTGCCCGCTCAGCCAAGGCTTCACGCTCTGCCCGCATCGCCTGTGCTCCCTGCTCTGCCAGCACCGCCAGTGCTCCCTGCTCTGCCAGCACCGCCAGGGTTCCCTGCTATATCTGCTCCGCCAGGACTCCTTGCTCTACCTGCTCCACCAAGGTTCCTTGCTCTGCCTGTTCCGCCAAGACTCCTTGCTCTGTCTGCTCCGCCAAGGTCCCTTGCTCTGTCTGCTCCGCCAAGGTCCCTTGCTCTGTCTGCCCCGCCAAGACTCCCTGCTCTGCCTGCACCGCCTAGGTTCCCTGTCATCTCTGTCTTGGCGTCTGGGGCCGTTCCAGAAGTCTCTGTCTGCCCAGGAACTGCCACGAAAGTCGTTCCTGAAGTTCTCGTCTGCCTGGTCACGGCTATGGAGGCCACGTTCTCCCATGAACTCTCTACTTCTCTCCTTGCTCTGTCTGCCTCCTCTATCTCTGTTCTCCCCAGGTCCCACCAGTCCATAATGCGGCCTCCTGTTCCGCCCTGGAGGGCTTCTACGCCTCCTGTTCCGCCCTGGAGGGCCCCTGCGCCTCCTGTTCTGCCCTGGAGGGCTCCTGCGCCTCCTGTTCCGCCCTGGAGGGCTCCTGCGCCTCCTGATTCGCCCTGGAGGGCTCCTGCGCCTCCTGCTCCGCCCTGGAGGGCTCCTGCGCCTCCTGTTCTGCCCTGGAGGGCTCCTGCGCCTCCTGTTCCGCCCTGGAGGGCTCCTGCGCCTCCTGATTCGCCCTGGAGGGCTCCTGCGCCTCCTGCTCCGCCCTGGAGGGCTCCTGCGCCTTCTGCTCCGCCCTGGAGGGTTCCTGCGCCTCCTGCTCCGCCCTGGAGGGCTCCTGCGCCTCCTGCTCTGCCCTGGAGGGCCGCTCCGCCTCCTGCTCCGCCCTGGAGGGTTCCTAAACCCCTTGCTCCGCCTTCGGCTCCGCCCTGGAGGGCTTCTACGCTTCCTGCTCTGCCCCGGAGGGTCGCTAAGCCTCCTGCTCCGCCCTGGAGGGCTCCTAAGACTCTTGCTCCACCTCAAAGGACTGCTCTGCCTCCAGCCCTGCCCTGGAGGGCTCCTGAATCTCCTGCCCTGCTCTGGAGGGCCTTTGCCCAACCTGTTCTGCCTCAGTCTCCTGGCCCCCCCACCGCTCCCCTGGACTGTTTCCTCCTGTTGTTTTTTGGAGCGTCTGGAAGCCGCTCCTTGGGGGGGGGCTATGTCACGCCAGGCCAGCAGAGGGAGCCCTTACCCCCACTGACTGTTGCTGCTCCCTCTGCTGCCTCTATGGTTACTTCCTGTTTATCAGACATAAAAGCCAGCTCATCACACACACACATCGCGAAGTATTGTTTTGCTCCAGCGGACTCTACCAAGCGTTTTCCTTTGCTCTCAGGTTTCCTAGTCTCCTTGTTGTTCCCTAGCCATAGTTCTGTTTTTGTTTTCCCAGTCTTAGTCTTAGTTTTCTAGTTTCTTGTTTTCATTTCATTGTTTCATTTGGACTGCCCACTTGGATTTTGACCCACGCTTGTTTATTGGATTACGCTATTGGATTGTCTTCGCTGTTCATGTTTGCTGGTGTTTTCGACCCTGTCTGTCTGACTACGATCTGCTTAATAAAGCCTTGCATTTGGATCCTCACTCTTGGTCGTCCCGTTTGTGACAAATACAGTTGAAGTCAAAAGTTTACATACACCTTGCAGAATCTACAAAATGTTTATTATTTTACCAAAATAAGAGGGATCATACAAAATGCCTGTTATTTTTTATTTAGTACAGATCTGAATAAGATATTTTAAATTAAACATTTACATATAGTCCAAGAGAAAACAATAGTTGAATTTTTTTAAATAACCCTGTTCAGAAGTTTACATACACTTGATTCTTAATACTGTGTTGTTATCTAAATGACCCACAGCTCTTTTTTTGGGTTTTTTTACTGATAGTTGTTTATGAGTCCTTTGTTTGTCCTGAACAGTTAAAGTGCCCGCGGTTCTTCAAAAAAATCCTTTAGGTCCGAAAATTCTTTGGTTTTTCAACATTTTTGTGTATTTGAACCCTTTTCCAACAATGACTGTATGATTTTGAGATCCATCTTTTCACACTAAAGACAACTGTGGGACTCATATGCAACTATTACAAAAGGTTCAAACGCTCACTGATGCTCCAGAAGGAAACACGATGCATTAAAGCCAGGGGGTGAAAACTTTTAAACAGAATAAAGATGTGTACATTTTTCTTTTTTTGCCTAAATATCATATTTTTTTTATTTAGTACTGCCCTTCAGAAGCTACAGAAGATACTTACATGTTTCCCAGAAGACAAAAATAGGTCCAATTTACCCTGATCTTCAAATTCAAAAAGTTTTCTCTTTTCGGCTCTAAATGCATCGTGTTTCCTTCTGAAGCATCAGTGAGCCTTTTGACTTTAACAATTTATCCAAAACATGTATGCTTTTGACTTCAACTGTTTATTCAAAATAATCAATACTGAATTGAATCAGAATCTAAACGAGTTGTGCAATTTTTGTCAAAACCCAGCCCAATACACTATTGTTCAAAAGTTTGGGGTCAGTGAGAAATCATTTCTTTTGAACTTTCTATGCATCCAATAATCCTAAAAAAATGTATCACAGTTTCTACAAAAATATGAAGTGGCACAACTGTTTTCAGCATTGTATAGAATATGCTTCTTGAGCACCAAATTAGCATATTGAAATGATTTCTGCAGGATCATGTACTAAAGACTGGAGTAATTGCTTTGCAATTATAGATTTTCTAATACATATATAAAAAAATTAATAATATAAACTGTAATATTATTGGTGTTTTTAAATAAATAAAGGCAGCCTTGGTGAGCATAAAAAACTTTCAGAAACATAAAAAAACAAATATTAACCCCAAACTTTTGAACATTTGATAGTGCGTTGCAAAATAAAAGAGTTTATACTAGTGTCATAATTCCTTTCATCTAAAAGTCCAAAACATACAACAAAAGAGAGAGCAGAAATGTAACTGGGAAAAACAAGTGAAAAAAGGATTAAAAAAAGTGTGTGCTCACAAACAGAGAAGGAAAAATGAAGGGAAATGAGGGATGTCCGTTCTCCGTAACATTGGTTAAAAACATATTTGAGGACCGTTCTCCCTCCCACATACACACATTCCAAAAAGGTGTTTGAAAAGTAACAGACAAGGTTTTTCCAACGCCTAACACACTGTGGTCTGAGAAGAAGCAGGAAACTGTGGGACTAACAGCTAACGGACAAACAGATTCCAGTGTTTATATTTGAATCTGAAATGAATAGTCCCTCGCATTGAGTGCTAAATTCCTTAGGATAGAAAGAGTAAGCTGTGTGTCTGTGAAACAGTATGAATTCATATACTGTAGTTGCCTATTTGCTTTGGCTTTGCGAATGCTCAAGCTCACTTACCACACAAACTCTTTAGGACAAACAGCCGAGCTGTAACTTGGTATCTGACAAAATATGAAGACATGTGCTATCATGAGAACATGTGCTAGAAGCCCAGGTGTGTTCAGTCTCTTCCCCCTCAGACAGCGGGAGGATGTTTACAGAGACACTGAATGGGCACTAACAAAAGAGAGACGTCTCAAACAACTTACAACCACTCACAGTCTAGACAGGTAAGAGACAGTGGATAGATAAAGAGAAAACTGGAATAGTGAAACAAAGGGTAAAAAAAAGTGACTTTTCTCCAACTCACCGTATTAAAGGAGTAGCAGACCCTTTTAAATGACAGTCTCTTTTTCAGACTCATGGTCTTTTTGCGATGTGCGTCCATTCATATAGCGCAGCTCCCGACGTGTACAGACCCAACGCTCTGACTGGCGAATCCATTCCTCTCTTACGCCTAGATCGCGCTCATTTCATTCCTCCACAGCAAGAGCTGACATGCTCTGAGAGCGCAAGACAGACACTCACTCCTACTGACGAGGAAGTTCCATTCTGAACGTGTGCTGTTACTACAGCAACCTCGACTCTCTGCGGAAAGCACCTGGGTTGCGATTGCGAGCGAGAAATTCAGATGGAGAAGAAAACGATGGGATCCTCTCTGTGCTTGACCTGTGTAGTAACTAAAAAAACAGATGTCAGACTTTTCTCTCGGTGATCTTTTTCAACGCGACTAGCGAGGAATCAAGAAATGCTTACTCAACCGTTTTACCATCCCTGGCTCTGCCACAACTTAAATAAATCCTCCATTCAAGACAAAAGAAAGCACTCACTCCGGGCCTCCAACGGCACAGCTCTGCGCTGCCACTTCAAATAAGCATCTGTCTTAATTTTCCCAACGTCTAAAAACACAGCCGGGGAACTCAGCTGCAAAGCTCCGCTGAGTTTCTTAGAGCTGCATAAATCCAAGAGGATGGACAGGCCTCTGGATCGTCCTGCTGAAAGGCGTGTTTTTGGAGGAAAGTT
>NW_027394597.1:0-5000 GCF_049309525.1 Garra rufa | reverse complement strand
TCATTGCAGTGTGTGAGCCAATGCACAATTTACTTGCCCTTCATTCATTCCTCTCAATGAACGTGACATCTGCGTCTGACTTGTAACGTGACGTCTGCGTCTGTCTCTCTCTTTTTTTTTTTTTTTTTTTTGCAGTTCCAAGCATCTTTTTCCCGATTAACTTATACATTAATTACGTGCATATTATTTTTTTTCAAGATAACAAAGTATACAAGTCTATAAGTGCTGCTGCTCCGATTTGATTGTTATTTTATAGCAATAGCAGGAGGATTCCTCAACAATGATAATGCACATATGTCATAGGCCACGGTCTGTTTTTTTTATAGTATAGGCTAAATAAAATCCATGAGCCAGCACGTTTCAGTGACCTATACATAAGACTCGCTGTTTTTAATATATATATATATATATATATATATATATATATATATATATATATATTATATATATATATATATATATACATAAACACGCAACATGTCTGAAAGACATTAGTTTTGCATGTACTGTATATACAATTAGAGGAGTATGCTACATTTTGAGAAAAAATAACTTTCTATACAATCTTTTCCAATTAACCTATCTATTCTTTTTATTAACTGACAATCCCAAACAACTCTGCGCCCTGCGAGCGTTTTGGTGCAAAAGTCTTTGCAGATTTTATGTCGATGTTGTGAGCGCAGGAATATTTCCAATATTAGAAAAGCTAAACTGGACAGTCCTTCTTGAAACATTGTGCTCCGGAGAAATGTCTTGATCACTTGTGAACGAACGAAAATGTACGGCAAAATCCTGTGACAATCCTGATATAAGCTGCTACAATAATTTTATGTTTTAATATACCCTATGCCAGTATAATTTGTAATTGTAATTATAATTTTATAGTAGCCTATATTTTATAATATTTTAATTTTAATAGAATTATAAAATAAATATAATGGGGCCTGTTTTAGGCTTTTCCTTATTTTTATATTTTAGACATTCATCAATAATGGAGATGAATAAAAAAATTACTTGCCATCTCTTCATTGGACGTGCCTTTATATAGAAATATCTTTACATCTTTACAGATAACCTAATGAAGGTTTCTATTTTCGATTTGAATTATTTCGTTTTAAAGTGGTCATTTAAAGCTTTCTATGTTCATTGTGAAGCGATGCTGTTCAAGAACAGACGGCAGAAAGCGCATCTTCTGTTTTCCTTTATTTTATAAACGCACAACGAGTTGTTTATTGTGAGTGCACTGTGCACTAAAAGAAAAATTGTCCCGTTACAGGTCAGAATGATGTTACTCCTACCTTTATGAGCAAAAATGAAGACATTATGTTTTGATAGTTTTTACACAAAAAAAGTGATTGCACTGGTGCCTCCATTTCAAGCTGCTTCAGCTGCCTTCAAGTCTCCACACAAACGATTGGATATTCGTCCAACAGCGCGGATTTATCAAGGTTAAACGTTTAAACTAACATGTGTGATATGCTTGAACTGTATATTATATATAGATTTTAATTTAGGCAAGTCCTTATGCTTTGAGAAGGCTAAATTGATCAAATATAGATGATCGACTCACTGCTGCTGGCCGCTTCTCATCATTACTTTAAAAACATACAATTAACGAACAAAAATGCTTCAAAAGTTTTGCTTAATTAACTCAATAAAAAAAACTAAACGAAATATAATCACTTTTCCATTTTTAAACCGAACTAATTTAATAGCAGAAACTAAGCATGCTTTTGATAGATGTATTCTACCATTTTGTTTTGTTGAGTTTGAGCCGTCATCATTTGGCCTTAACAAAAAAAAAAAAAAAAAAACACTGCGTACCCTTGGAAGAAATCCTGTATGTGCGTATTTTATATATATATATATATATATATATATATATATATATATATATATATATATTTTTTTTTTTTTTTTTTTGTTTGTTTGTTTTTTTGTTTTTTGTTTTTTTTTGGTGAGTGAGATTTGCAAGGTTAGTGATAATGTAGTATTCTGAATAGGCCTATAATCGCTGTTTGAATAACTTAAAATGAAACGTTAAAATGATCAATTTCTAATGTTTTTATTAAATTGTAATCACATTAAATACAATTCAGTCCCATTAAAAATATTTTATTGGCCTACGTGACACCTGCGTCTATTTTCTTTCCTAAAAAGACGAGTTTATGAGTTAGCCTTACCCTAGAGCTGGTTCACCCTCCGCCTATGACGACTTGCCTAAAATAAAATCTATAGATATTAAGGAGTTCAAGCATATCAAAATGTTAAACGTTGAACACATCTGTGCGCTCTTAGACTCATATATTTATCTTTATAGTGGAGGCTAGTGCGCGCTTTACTAGACATGGAGGAGCAAGCGCGAACACTTGCATTGCAAACATCTTAAAATACGCCGACTTTTTTTTTGCACGTAAAGGTAAGAGTAATCGGCTACATTATTCGTAACTGTAAAGGATCTATGTGTATTTGCGTGCATGCACTCACAAACAATATCAACAAATTGCTGTGCTTTTTCTATTTAAAAAAAAATAAAGAGGATGGGCTCTCTTGTTCAGGAACAGGAATCTTTAGGCAATCTTTAGCCTTTTATGTGCGCTTGATCGTGGATTTGTGGAACTCCTGAAAATGCGCTGAAGGCGCGCTCACTGGTGCCCGCTGGGCTCGGGCAGGGCTCTGGTCACTTGTATTAGGTTTGTGTCTATTTTGATGAGTAAGCTTATTATTTTGTAAAAAAAAAAAAAAAAAAGGCCACTATTAAGTATATATATTTAAGTGTCTTAGTTTCTTTTGATATCAGCTAAGTTGACGCATCCTTTCCGTGAGCCAACCAGGGGTCTAGAAATGACGCGCAGGCTTCTGCTCCCGCCTACCGTGCAGAGTTCAATAGTTCGGAAAAGTGTATGGATGCAAGCTGTACTGTGATGACTTTTCTTTGCTAAAGTTGTGTGTGTGCGTGCCTGCCTATTAAAAACAGACACATGCAAGCTTGTGGTGACAATAAATGGGTTATTCCCCCAGAAGTCTCTGACCGGACGCTTTGTGGTGGATCTGTTATCAACCGGCATATTCAATTAAAAGAGATGAGCTATAAGTAGCCACTAATTTTTACATATTTCTTGTCAGTTTTAAATATAATTTTGAAAGCCATTTTAAATATAATTTTAAGAGAAGAGAAAAGAAAACAAAGACAGTCTTGATCTGGTAACCAATACCCTAAATAAATGGATGAACTGCAATAATACAGAGAAACGCATGAACAGAAACGGTAAAATACAGATTCTGCTGAGAGTTTTGTTGTTGTTGTTGTTTTAAGCCATATCAAAGCATACAGCCCCACACATGACATGCAGGAAAAAAAAAAGTCAGCAGGAATTCGTTTTCTTATTTTACTAAATTGAGTGCATGAATATTCGTTACCTCAATTTAATGTCGTGCACACGACATTGCTAAATTGTGACAAGGATTTAGTTAAATCAAAGCAACGAACGAATTAAGCCTGAATTAATCAATGATGGCCAACCCATTGATCGCAATCGTCTGTTAGACCTGAGACTGTTGCTGTAAAATAAAAAAATAAAATAAAAAATAAATAAAAAATTCAGTATAGGCCTTCCTGAAAAAAATACATAGTTAAATTTTTTTCAAACGCCTAACTTTTTTTCATCTTCTTTGCTTTAATTTGCGTTTAAAACATAATACAATTCTTTGAAAAAAAGAGCGACACTTAGCCTATCTTATTGTTCTTTTATTTATTTTTTCCATTTTTTAAAAAAATTGAATATTTTTACTCAGCAGTAATTTTGTATTGATAAGATGTCTATATTATGAAAAATAATATGCAATATTAAATCAATAAATCCAGTTAAAATGCAGAAAAATATTAAGCAGCACAACTGCTTTGATTTTTTTTGTATAATTCTGTCAGATCATCTGTCAAACAAACTTTGGTGAAACTATAAAACTTATAACGTTTACAAATGCAATCTTTTGTATTGGTCTAGAGACTCCTAGTGGTAAATACATGCTAGAACATCTTTTTAGGGCAGACGCAGACGTCACGCAGACGTTCAGGCAATCGAACTGTAGTTTGGCAGACGCAGACGTCACGTTCGGCAGACGCAGACGTCACGTTCGGCAGACGTAGACGTCACGTTCGACAGACGTAGACGTCACGTTCAGTGAGACAAGTGCACGTTGCAGCGTCATATATTTGACCCTGGATGAACGCCATACCGTGCTGCCTCTGCACCGTACGCACACGGACTGCATACGCACTGCATACGGAGTATGTGTGAAACAGGCGTTACGTTTGCTTGGGCAAACTCATCCGGGACTTTTTACCGATTTTCCCTTACAGTGTTTTGCTTCAAACACAAGATCGTGGTCAATCTGTTCAGTTGTGCTTCATACTCATTTTTATTTGTGACTTGACGATTCGTATAACCTATTTTTCGTAAAGGCTAGATGCAGGTGATTTTGTCGCAGCAACGTTTCCTGAGAATGTCTTGGCTACCTGTTTAAATGTGAAGCCCATTTTTTGGTTTATTCAGTGTGGACACTGCTATCCCCCCCAACCCACACTGGAACGTTTAATAAAATGTCCTTGTCATATCAAGTATAACCACGCGGTGGCAGTGAAGCGCTGCACTAACTACCTGACGACAGACAGCCGCATGAAAGTACTTCCAACTTCACTGAACACAGAACATAAGGTCTACAATATCTTTTCTAAAATTTCCACCCGCAGAAATGATACAGGTGAGTCATATTTAATGGGCACTCAACCAGCGCCAGCATTTCCTCCTCTCCTCTCCTGCGGGTTGTTTTTGTCCTCATACGAAGCATTCAAGTAGTTGCCATTAGTTAGGAAGACCATTTTTTACTTTGCAAAAAAGAGGACGAAGGACAAGGGGTGTGGGTTGGGTTGGGGTCCAAAATATGTCATTCCCATGTCAAATCTACATATTTTACAGTCACTGTTAAGCAGACTGATTATA
>NW_027394596.1:0-5000 GCF_049309525.1 Garra rufa | reverse complement strand
AGTTCCCTGTCGGTCCGTGATGTTACGTTGATGTCGTGTGTGCCATAGTTGTCTGAATTCCTGCCTTGTATACTTCTTGAAGATTTATATTAAATTCCTATTTGTTTATATTTTGTTGTTTGCCTCGTCTACACGACTCATAACATAGTGATGGGAAAATGAAGCTTTTCGAAGCACCGAGGCTTTCCCATCAACTGTATCATAAAAAGGTTCGTTACTCGAAGCTTTTCAACTTGTTGCACACTAATGACATCTTGTGGACAAAGGTGGAAAAAGTTGCTTTCGCGTCCCAGATCTTACAGCGATTTTGGACAGTTTCATCAAACACATCAATTTGTGCTATGTCAGGAAAACAGTAATTTTACTCGAATTGATCTGTAAATAAACGTTTTAAAAAAATTATACAAGTACAAGCATGGTTCATGTAGGCATATATGTTCAAAGTAAATTAAGAATAATTTTGACTAATATTAGTATTAATTAGAAGTGCTTGTGAAGCAAGGATAACTACAAAATGAATATGCACAAAACTACACATGCACATATTTATTATGATTTATTCTTAACAAAAAGTGAATGACACTTGATACTTGCACAAGGGGTTCGCGTTATTTGAATCAGAATATGAAGCAGTCACGTGGTTGTGTGCGAAAACGAAGCTTCGGACGTCACAGGTCACGTGGTTATGGACAAAACGAATCAAGCTCCGATACAGTGCTTCACTGTGAGATGTTTCGTTTTTTTGAAACAAGCTTCGAAGCTTCGGTGTCAAATGTCACATCACTATCATAACAACAATGTGGCATATTTTGTGTTCAATCTTAAAATATTACTAACAATATGAAAGTTATTCTTCTGTTTATTTACATTTACATTTTTACATTTATTCATTTAGCAGACGCTTTTATCCAAAGCGACTTACAATTGGGAATACAACAAATGATTCATCCTAAGGAGGCAGATCGACATAGGAAGTGCTCAAAAATACCATATGTCAGGCGTTGTTAGATGAGTACGGGCTAGAAAGGGAAGATCAGGAAAGAGAGGAGAAGAAATTTTTTTTTTTTTTTTTTTTCAGATAGTCAGATAGTGTCGAAAAAGATGGGTTTTCAGCAGTCGCTTGAAGACAGTAATGGAGTCAGCGTTTCGGATGGGGGTGGGAAGATCATTCCACCAGGCAGGGACATTGAAGGAGAATGTTTTGGAAAGTGATTTCGTGCCTCTCTGTGGTGGTACAATAAGGCGTCTTTCACTAGAGGATCTCAGACATCTGGAGGGAGTGTAGATGCGTAGTAGTGAATGGAGGTAGGCCGGTGATGAGCCGGTGGCTGTCCTATAGGCCAGCATCAGTGTCTTGAATTTGATGCGTGCTGTAACCGGTAGCCAGTGCAGGGATATGAAGAGAGGTGTGACATGGGCCTTCTTGGGCTCATTGAAGACGAGTCGTGCTGCTGCATTCTGAATCATTTGTAGAGGCCTGATTGTACATGCTGGAAGACCAGCTAAAAGAGCATTGCAATAGTCCAGCCTGGAAATGACCAGGGCCTGGACGAGGAGTTGTGCAGCATACTCTGTTAGGAAGGGCCTGATCTTTCTGATGTTGTGCAATGCAAACCTGCAGGATCGAGCAGTTTTAGCTATGTGGTCTTTAAAAGTCAATTGGTCATCAAAGATTACACCAAGATTTCTGGCTGAAGTCGATGGGGTAATTGTTGATGAACCTAACTGGATGGAGAAGTCATGTTGTAAAGTTGGAGTGGCGGGAAAGACAAGGAGCTCAGTTTTAGCTAGATTGAGCTGAAGATGGTGTTCCTTCATCCATGCAGAGATATCCGCCAGGCAGCCAGAGATCCTTGCAGCTACTGATGGATCATCTGGTTTGAAAGAAAGATAGAGCTGTGTGTCATCAGCATAGCAATGGTAGGAGAAGCCATGTGCCTGTATGACGGGGCCCAGAGATGTAGTGTATATGGAGAAGAGGAGGGGTCCAAGAACTGATCCCTGAGGAACCCCAGTGACCAGTTGATGAGTTTTGGAAACCTCCCCTCCCCAGGCCACTAAAGACTTTTATTTTATTTACACTAAAGACTTTTTACTTGATCATGAAGTCTAAACTATCAATCAGATGAAGGCAGAAGGCATGGAGTAGATTGTGTATGACAGGTTTATCAGCAGAGATTTTATTTAGAGACCTATCAAATCGGATGAAGTAGACTTTATAGGATTAATATTTAATATCTGAGGAGAACTTAAAAAGCAAATCAGTATACAGTGAATGATAGTCATAAAACTGTTTATTTAATGTTTATTTACTACATATATATAGCTCATATCGCTGTGTCCATTTAAACTGTCTTTTAAGTCTTGAATAGCAAGATATGTTTGTTGCCAACAGAGAAGCAGATATAACAGTTGTGTGAGTGTGTCACATAGTTAGCAAAGCTTCCCACAATGCAATGCCAGGTGGGCTGATGCCTTCTGTCAAATTCCTGTAAGAAAAGAGGCAAGATTAAAGTTCCACTAAACTCACGTCAACAAAAACACTCATTCTTAATCATCAAGCTCTTGACAAAAAACAGAGTACATTTTCACAGTACTGAATGGAAAAGTGCAGGTAAAAAAGGGACTCTATCAACCTTCTTGATGTAGGTAGCAATGCTCAAGTTGTCATCATACATATTCACAGCCAGAAAAGCAAATTGTAGAGCGTCCCGCTGCATCTCATCACTTATGTCTGCTTTTGTGATCTCAATCTTTGTATTCGCCATGGTTCCTCTGCAGTCATAAGCAGTATAAGAAGTACTGTAAGTAAACAGGACCAAACAAGGTTTAACAAGGTTTTTTTTTTGTAATAGTCCAGGAAATATTTAGCATGGAGACTGAGCACCGCCATTTATGAACAGGACATGATGCCCATAATTATTAGATGCAAGATGCAAGTTTTATCACCAAGTACTCAAGTAGGAAATCAGTGTTAAGAATTTGTTTTAATGAGAAAATATCAAATTAAACCGCACAGAATCTGAAGATTAACACATTGTTTTGTGATGGTTCACTATTCAGCACGGAGATCTGGCTTGCTGCTATTTATGATCAGGAGTTGTTGGCCCATAATGCTATTATCAGATGCAACCAAACTTATATAGACCAGTTTGGAGTAGACATCACTTGCAGTTGCGCACACATTGTGGTAGCAGAAAAACACTGGTGACAAGTGAGGGAAACTGGTAAAAGCCATAGAGAAGAGAATGAGAAGAAATGTATTGTGCCTTTGGATGCCAGAATTGGAATGCAAAGCATTTGTATAGAATACTGTCATCAAAAACGCCATTTGAAGCTAAACGCAGATGTTTAAACGAACAGACTAATGGATGAAACCTGCTATGATTACTTTTAAAGCATAAATTTGATTTGAACAATTTGTCTAGAAATTATTCACATATGCAGTTCATAGGGGACATATTGTATTAGCCCTACAGTTACGGCATTAAATACTATTTAAACCTATAATATTTTACAAATCATCTACTTATTGTATCTCACATTTCGAATTTATAACAATAGTGAGTTTGTCAATTCGGAGGAAAAAAGCCAAGAGTGTGGGATATAAACTCATTGTTTATATAAAAGTATGACAAGTGGATTTTTTTTCCTCATCAGAATTGTAAGATATAATCTTGGAATTGCACGAATAAAGACATCATTTTAAAATATTTTATTCCATGGCTTCTATAGACTTCTATTTGAAAACCGTCATTTTCTGGCATCAGAAAGGCTCTGCCCACAAATAAAAAAAAACACGTCATGACTGTTTGCGAACACCAAATTGGTTTATACAAATCATTAGTGATGTGACATTTGGGTCCGTGTACCTACGTATAATTGGTTTTCTCGTTTTTGTTTTCAAAACAAACAAACGAATAAATGATTGGTTTATGCAATATTTACATTTTCTCGGGAACACAAAAACGAATTTCATTCATATTTTCTATTTTGTTTTCATTACACGTCGTTCAAATGCAGATATTAAAAAGTCAACAAAACCAAATCGAAAAATTAGAGTTTTTTTTAACAAAGCGCGTTTTAGTACACCGGAAGCTCGCTGCTGCCGCTGAAGGTTTTCACTTGAGAAGGGCGTAAACATACGGAGCCCGCTGTGTCACCTGCAGGAGAAAAATAATCAATCCGTGGCGAAGGTTTTGCGCTTCGTCCCCTGAGTTTATAAACCGTTTCTGAAAAATTATAGAGTTTGGAGAGGAGAAGGTAAAAAGCAATACAAAACTGTACCGGTTATGTTAATTATTTTGCTTTCAAACTGAATGCAATGTAATAATATATATTTAATAATAACATTAACAGCATGCATCTATCTCTGGGTGAAAAGCTTATAATAAAATCACCAAAATATGTCTTCATAGAATGAATAGTTTGCAAACACATTTCTAGGTTATTTAAAAATAGAACATTCATGAATTATTGTATTAGAAACATTTTACTGTCTTAAGTGCACTCATTTATTAGCCTATAAATTAAAATAATAATAATAATTACTATTAGTAGTAGTATTATTTACGGTGATGCAAACAGCTACTGTTTCAGCTATTAAAATAGTTCGGCAAAGTGGTTGCTTCATTTCGTTTTTTTATTAAGTTAATTTAGAAAAAAGTTTAGAGCATTTTATTGTTCGTTCAATATATATATATATATATTTTTTAAGTAACGACCAAGCAGCCAGCGGCAGACAGTGAGTTGATCATAGCTTGTGTTTGATCAGTTTTGCCTTCTCAAATCATCACGACTTGCCTACAATAAAATCTATAGGCCTAAAAGTGTTCAAGTATAAAACAATCTTAATTTCAACATTAAACTAATATAAAAGTGTTTATATTCACCGCCTGTGTTTTATCCCATTGGCAAGTATTGTAAAATAAACGCTAAAACGCTTGTGTTTTCTGAGTCAGTGTCTTGCAAGGATGAAGTTGCCGATCGCCATTTCCTCT
>NW_027394595.1:0-5000 GCF_049309525.1 Garra rufa | reverse complement strand
TAATATACTGATTCTCCCCAACTCTTATTTTTCTCTCTTTTAAATTTCTGGACAAAAATATTTCAACTCTGGAATACTTTAGCCATGTACTGTCATTGATTTCACGTTTATTAATGTTTGTTCATATAATGCAGGGATATTTTTTTCAACAAAACCCCTTAAAAATTACTTAAAATGCCTTTGAGGTTAAGTTTTTAATAATTTATCAACACATTCTAATGATTCCAGTTGTCTAATGGATAATGATCATTCTAACATGCAGGTAAAGAAATGAAATATTTATATGTTTACTGTTCAAGGGTTTAGCTTTTTATTACTCACAAACTGACTGAGGTTCTTAAATTATTCCCAGTTTGGGAAACCCTGGTTTAATGTAAGTAATCTACCTAGCTTTGGAGATTGCTAATGAAAAATGTTTCTTTTTTTTATTTTCTAATGTAATACAAGTTTTCACGAAACTTATATCGTCAGCATAACAATTGTCATGGCACCGTGTGTTTGTCTGTTGCAGTGTCATAGTTCTATGTCTGTTAGGGTTAAGTAATGAGATTAAGAGATGAAAAGTTCATCCCCTTCTCCTCTGGCAGCACACTGAACACATACAAAAGCCACACATGAAAATCAGATCAGAATATTTCTGTTTAAGATATATTATATAGAAATGGATGACATTTAAGCTGAACGCTAAATTTCTGAGTTGAAATGTTTATCAGAACTGCAAACGGTTTAGATTATATTCTTGTATTAAAGTGCATGGATGCTCAGTTGTCTGGGAAAATCTTTTTTTTTTCTTCTTTATCTTAATCTGAGGCCTGGGTTTTAAAAACTACCGTTCACAATATTCATAACACGTGTGGGAACCAATGTTACATAACAGTTCCTAGTGAATACATATCAGAGCTGAGGATTCCTTTTCCTACATTATTTACTCTCATTCTCCCAGTTTAACACCAGACTGCTCTAAATGAGCTATTCTCTTTAGTGTTATTTATATCCCGTGTTTTCTGTCTCGTATTTCCCTTTCCTCCCTTCCCAAAGCATCATGTTTTGTTAGGCTTCCATAAAGAAATTAGAACAGGCCATAAACATAATTTATAGTTCTTGCCATAATTGTTTAATGTGGAATTTAACACCATCACAAACATATTTTAAGGCCCCTTAAAATAATATCAACCAAATATAAATAAAGTGTGTTTTGTATGACCTATGCATTATCAAGCAACTTTTGTTTAATGAACAGTGCCTGTCCCCATTTTCAGTGGCACTGGTTTTCCATTAATTTCTCTTTTAGGCGTATTATTTAACACCCCAATAAAGCATGTCTTATAGCAGGTGCTAATTTGTGCTGCTCTTGGTAGATTGCACTGGTCGTTATGGAAATTATCTAGCTGTGTCTGTTCCCTTCCGGAGGGAACTCTACGCTGCGTCCTGGTTCAGGACACTATGGGAACTGCCTTCAGCATGACCGGTTCTGAAACAAGCTATAGAACAACGACAGTGAACTTGACACTGTCCGGCGCCAGCCTGTGACATCATCAACAGGCGCCGCCTATAAAAGCAGGTGCCTGAGAGCACAACACCATCTTTTTGTCTTCAGAGTCCTCTGTTCTAAACGAGTGAGTACAGCGATGCCTAGAGAAAGAAAACTGTTTAGGAAGTGTGCGGATCCGTGTCAGAGAAATCTGACACTTGATGACGCACACGACCTTTTGTTTGGTGTGTTTAGGTGTAAGAGCACACGCGCTCGGCTCTAGAAGAGCGTTCATTGTGAGAGTTTCACTTTGAAGAAACTCCATTCTCGTCTGGCCCTTTTCTCGAGGGAATCGGGCCATCCATCTGCCCCACGCTGCTCCGGTCCCGCCACAGCTGAGGCTGCTCGGCGGCCGAGATTGCGGGGCTCACGGGTGGAGCTGGCTGACGAGTTTGAGAGAGCGTTTAATCGCACGGGCGCGGATATGTGACGATGTCTCTCGCTGACGGTTGCGAACTATCTCTCAGAGCGAGGGACATCGACCCTGAAGGCTCCAAAGCATATGCGGCAGTGGCCGGTGCTCCTCTGCACACGATGGCAGTGTTGCAGAGGCGCACCAGGCTGATCTGCTGAAAGATCTGGACCGAGCCCCGGGGGTTTGCATCCCTTGCCGGTCCACGCCTCCACCTAAACACCGGGGGGAAACCAGGCCCGTCCTGGCCCAAGGGCCAGAGACGAGGCCAGTGTGGGGCTACCTGCCCCTCCCTTTTCCCCTTGACTCCGGGGCTGGGCCAACGATGAGACTGAGGCTCCGTCTGTTGGCCCGGTATGTGAACAGTAAAGACACTTTAATAAAATATTCAAGCGTGTATGTGTATGTTTTCCTTTGTCTACCAGCTCCGCTTGGGTGATTACTATTGCAGTTTCGAGCTCCTCTTGAGTTCTACTGCCACCAAGTGCCGAGTGTAGCCAGGTCTCCCCTCGTTTTATAAAAGAAAACAGTGTGTAGAGACCTCCACTCGTAGAAACCCCCTCGTGGGTTAAGCGTTGTCAGGTTTTGAAACCTCCGCTAGAGTGAGCTTGGTATAGACATGATCCAACATACATATACACACGAGAATAACCCTCTTGAGCGTTGTCAAGCTGCTTCAGGCGGAGTATCGCTCTGCCGAAGCCTCCGCTCACTCAAACCCTGCTAAGAGTAATACTCTTTTTGCATGAGTGTGGTCAGGTACCTTCCCTGTGTATTTTCATATACACATATGTGAGACCTCCACTCTTGGGAGTTTGTGTGCTAGGGTGAATAGAGCGTTGTCAAGGCTCCCTCTCTGAGAGAGAGGTGTTTTACTGGAGCCTCCGCTCTCTTTAAAAAGCCCCGCTTTGAAGTAGAATTGAGTGTAGCAGGCCTAGGAGGCCTCCTCTCTGCGAAGTCCTCTGTGAAGAGAGACATAAAGATAATACTTCTTAGCGCTGAATGTGGCAGGTCATTTTTAGACCTCCATTCTTGAGAGCTTTTTACTGGGTCGAGTGTTGCTAGGCTCCCTCTACGTGAGGTGTTTCTGTTAAGCCTTCACTTCCCAGAAATACAGGCCGGGAGAACACAAGGTTAAGGCAGCTTGTGAACTCTTTCCGTGGACCTGTCACTACAAGCGTTGAGTGTAAAACAAAGTAGGCCTCCCTTCTATGAGAGGGCGTGTATTCCAAGGCCTCCACTCGATAGAGCTTCCTCAGTTGAGCGTCGTCAGGCTTGTTATGTTCGAGAGCTTAAAGCCTCCCTCACTGAAAGCTCCGCTTCCGGGTTCTGCTATCACCCGGGTTAATACAAGCTAAGTGATAGCACAGTGTAATAGGTCTCCCCCTGTCACAGCCAACAGTACTGAGACCTTCACTCTCACAGTTATAGCAGCTGGCAGGCCCATGAGTGCCTCGCTGACTATTTTTTGGGGGAGTGCAGTCTTCCACTCACCAAAAACTAGTGTTGTAGGCTTCTCTCCTTGGAGATGTAGTCTCGGAGCCTCCACTACACAGAGCTAGATGATAAATGAGAATTTTTCATTATTGGCTCTGACTGTGAGTATCTGCCTTTCTTGAGCGTCGAGTGTAGTCAGGCCTCCCCTCGCCTAGAGGGTTTTACCTGAGGCCTCCACTCTGAAGAGCTTCCTAGGGAGAGCGTCGTAGGCCTCCTCTCGCTTAGAGAGTCTTTCTGCTGAAGCCTCCCCTCTCCAGAAGCTCCGCTTTCAGGCTCCGCTATCGCCTAGAGACTGCAAATCTGGTGATCCTCGCTATGCTCAGGACACCTACTCAAAACCACATTTGTGGTGTTTGCTCACGCGAAGTCTTTGGGCATTCTCTAAAATCCACGTGAGTGGTAAGTGCACTGTTCAGGCACTTCACTAAAATCCATACTCATGGTAAGGTCCCTCCCGTAAAGGCAGGTTCCTTTCTCCCATGGACCACGCAGGGTTCCTCCGTGTCCATTCTCTGAGCTGGTTTTTCTCAAAAACCTTTTAGTTTTCCAGCTCCAATTCAGATAGCGCTGCTAGCAGGATCGAGTGTCGGGCCTCCTCAGGCCTCACTCTCCAGGAGAGCTCCAAAATGGAGGTATTTCTGTCGCACAGGCTAGTCAGCCTCACGGATGACCTTCAAGGCTAGAGTGTAGTTAGGTCATGAGACCTCCACTCTCAGAGTTCTTCCTTGCTAAGCACGGAGGTGTGTAAGGCTCCCTCTTTAGAAAGCCTCCACTCTCCAGACTCCACTCAGGCAGTACTGTCGTTTAGGCTGTTCAGCTTCGATGAACGCCTGCAGTGTTGAAGTGTAGTAGGTCTTGGGACCTCCACTCTTAGAGTCCTTCTGCTGCTCGCAGAACATTGCCAGCCTTACTCACAGAGTGTTGCCAGGCTCCCTTTCGGCGAAGCCTCCACTCCTCGGGAAATCTCCACTTAGACAGGCCTGCTGCACAGGCTATTCAGCCTCACAGGCCGTCGTCAGTGTCAAGTGTAGTTAGGTCATGAGACCTCCACTCTGTAGATTCCCTCTGAGCAGAAGCTCCACTCGGGTAGTTCGGGTTGCATAGGCTATGCAGCCTCACTGAATACCCCCAGTGTCGAGTATAGGCTTTTTCCTCCGGGCGTGAGTGTAGCCAGGTCTCCCCTCACTGAAGGGCTAGTGAGACCTCCACTCCTAAGAGCTGGTGGACTGAACGTTGTCAGGTTTCCTCTCTTTTTAGAGAGTCTTCTGTGAAGCCTCCGTTCTCCAGAGGCTCCGCCTCCAGTACTTCTAGGCGTGAGTGTAGCCAGGTCTCCCCTCACGGCAGGGTTATTTGAGACCTCCACTCCTAAGAGCTAGTGGATGGAATGTTGTCAGGTTTCCTCTCTTTTCAGAGAGTCTTTTATGAAGCCTCCATTCTCCAGAAGCTCCGCTTTCAGTACTTTCAAGCGTGAGTGTAGCCAGATCTCCCCTCACTGGAGGGTTATTTTGAGACCTCCACTCCTAAAGAGCTAGTGGATGGAATGTTGTCAGGTTTCCTCTC
>NW_027394594.1:0-5000 GCF_049309525.1 Garra rufa | reverse complement strand
AAACAGTGTGTACATTGTAGGCCTCTCTGTAATAAGAAAGTTAAGGTAAAAGGTTAGTAAGGTAAAAGCACCCAAAGAACTATTAAACACATTTACTCAGAAATTCATCAAAGTTTGTAATTAGAGGGATTTCTCATAAAAAAATAAAATAAAAAAAAAAACATAAAGTGGGCTTAAATGGTTCCACTGTGATTATTAAAACATGTTGGCTTAATTGGTACCACAGTAAGTAATGTTAAAAAATGTTTTCCTTGAAAAAAGTAAGATGTTTACAAATACATGCATATAATTTAAATATACTATGTGGACTATGCATCATAGTAATTTTTATTAGGCCCACATTAAGAAATGTTAAGCTTTTTTCATTCACGTTTAGCATGTGTTGGCTATTGTTTGCATGTGTTTTCTAGTACTATTATACTATTTACACCCATCTTTACAAATAATTAACTAAAATAATATGCTCTATATAGCAATTTTTTATGCACTTATTTGTAAATGGATATATAATTAATGTAGATTTCTGAAAGGGTTCTGAAACACCAAAGACAATATGATTTTCTCTCTCTCTCTTTTTTTTTTAATTTGATGTCAAAGTTGAAAGCGGGCTTAAAGGGTACACTTACCCTAATCCTTATTAAAGCTGACGACATTAACTCAAAAGCATATTTGAGCAGAGTGACTTATTTTATTTTATTTATTTGTTTGTTTGTTCTTTAATTAACATTAATGACACAAGACAACTTTGTAACACTTTTAAGACCTAATGCATGGATCTGACACCACTAATGTTTGTCTCCAAACTGTTTACATTCTTTAAGATTTATTTATTTATTTTAAATTTAACTCTGATGTTTAAGACTGTGTTTATGAGGATACTCACCACAGTGGGAATTTTGACTCAATTTTGTTTGTAAGCTAGGAATGTACCTTCAAGGATACCTTATGAAAAATAACCTTAGTTTTAGACAGTCGATATAGTTGTAATTTATTCCTGATGCAATGCTAAATTTTCAGCATCATTCTGCCTGCATTACATGATCCTTTAGAAATCATTCTCATAAGCTGATTTGCTGCTCAAGAAAAAAAAAAAAAAAAAAAAACGTTTGAATAGATTGAAAACGATTTTGCTGCTTCATATTTTTGTTAAAACCCTGATACATTTTGTTTTTCAGAAATCTAAACTATAGGTCTTGGTGATATGGCCAAAAAAAGATTGTCAATCTTTTTTTTTTTTTTTTTTTTTTGTGTCAGTCGATATCAAATATCAATAATTATACGAGAAATATCAAATCATTTCTTTTAACTTTAAAGTTAAAGTTTTAGAAACCAGAGCATTAATATTCCATGAATTAATATATATATATATTAGGGGTGGGCATAGATTAATTTTTTTAATCTAGATTAATCTAGATTAAATCTTGGAATTAATCTAGATTAATCTAGATTAAAATGGCTAATTTGAATTCTGCTGAAGGCATTCAGAATATGATTGCTACCCAAATAATGACTTAAAGTAAGTCTTTGAGAATGGATCAAAAGCTCATAAAGCTGTTCTATGATAATTTGTTGATGAAAATAAATTATGTTCAATAAGATGTACTTGTGTTTACTAACTAACTAACAATGAATTTTTTTTTCTACCTATTAGATTGTTGGTTACATGTTACACCGTACTTTTATTTTGACAGGTTGCCGTGAAGTTTCTGTGTCATACAGTATGATATGATGCTAGTTTTCTCAAATGAAACGGTAAAAGTGACACTCACAGCAGTTTTGGAGATTGAGTTTATCTGTTCATGTGAGATGCAAATGCCAAAAATTACCGGGAGCGTCACGTGTGTTTCAGTATGCGTGTAGTAAAAGCGCATCTCCCCCATTCATAGTATGAATTTCATGCATACAGCTAGGCAAGCGGAACATATCGGATTCATATTAAAACGGTCTTTTTGCATTTCAGTTTTCACATACACTAGTCCATATCGCGATTTGAATTAAGTGACAGACCAACGTTTGATTTATGAATCCAAAAAACGACGAATTTACGTGGCATTTCGCGCTATAGTAGATTCGGTTTTTATGAATGGAGGACGACGCGACCCCGTCTGTGTTTTGGCGGAGGAGACGTAAACGCGCGTCTTTGGTATACATCCGCGTTAAACTATCAAGGTGAAAGTCATCATAGCTTGCATAGTTTAGACCCAGCTCCCAACCCAAATTTGAGAATAGATTAACGGCGATATTTTTTTTATCGCACGATAAGAGTCTCACGTTAACGCAGCACGTTAACGCCGATAACGGCCCACCACTAATATATATATATATATATATATATATATATATATATATATATATATATATATGTCTAACAGCCTACTACAGAAATTATATGTATTTAATTGAATGTAAAATAAAACAGCGTCTTCACTGTAAGAATTAAACATGCTTTGTTTCTTAATAAAACTACAAAAGTCCTTCATTCAAGAGCAGCGAGTGATTGTTCTTTGTATTTTTACGTTTTATTAAGCACAAAGTAGAAGGAATATTATTTGTTGCCGCTTTAAGAGCCACACGGATCCAATATACTGTTACACATGTATTTTCATTCTCAACTGTTTATGATCATTTAAGACATGACTGACAAGTGTTTACATGAATAATCACCAAGCGCCTCATTCTGAAATATTTTTGTGTCTATTTGACTGTTTAGGCTTGCACCTCGAGCTAAAAGATAACTTTACATGTCCGTGTTCTGCTGTCTCTGAGTGCATACACAGAACAGCACAAGTTCTCCTGATCACTTTTAAAAACACATTAAAGAAGCATTAATAAATCAAGCACGTCCCATTTATGAAAGTCACATTACATGATTTTGCTGATTTGCATGTGAAATTAGGCTTTTATGGAGTAGTGAAAGCACACTACTAGAAAGGGGACGGAATGGGGCGCAATAATCGTTTCATCTCCATTACTGTATTTTCATGATCATTTGAAGCCGAATTCAAAACTGAATTTTGGAAGTTCAAACTCGGGGGCACCATAGAAGTCCACTATATGGAGAGAAATCCTGAATTGAAGAAAAAAAGACATGAACATCTTGGATGACAAGGGGGTGAGTAAATGATCTGTGCATTTTTGTTCTGGAAGTGAACTTCTTTTTTAATAAATGAATACTTTTATTCAGCAAGGATGCATTAAATTGATCTAAAGTGACCAAAGATTTTGGAATATATTCTTTGCTCTTTTGAACTTTCTATTCAAAGAATTCTGAGGGGGAAAAAGTCATCTACATCTAATGATCAAATAAACAAGCCAGCGTTCTCTCCGCGGCCAAATCACAACCAAGCTAATATTTGGAACAACAGCAGTCATGCTTGCGTGATATTGCTTCAAAACATCTCAAAAAACCTTTCGTCATCTACATGCATCAAGCTCCGCTGACACGCAGAACGTGTTTAATGATGCACTGGCTCGTCCATAATATGGACGTCTTGATTTTGGAAAGCAAACATGCACTTTTGCTTCAGCACTGAACTCCGTGAACTCTACAAGTAGCAGGCGAGTGAACTGGAGATCTCATTATAGATCCATTAAAGCTTATTACATGCGAAGCATCAGAGCGGCATGTTCCGAAAAGTCTATTGAAACTTTGCACGCTGCCTCTTGAACGATCATTTGTTGAAACTCGAGGATGAAAATAGTGAGATTCGAGCGAACGAGCTGGAGGATTAAAAACGAGGTATGTCACGGGGTTAAAAGGATAATGATTCAGCCTGTTGAAAAAGGATTTGCTGAGTGTCAGAAAGACGTGGTTTCGCTTGTTTTGGATGTCGTGCTGAGATCAGAGTTCTCCTCGTGCAGGCGAGATGGAGAGGGCTGTCAAACAGCGGGAGAATAACTCAGGCGGCTGCCAACGTCACATTCTGCTATTGAAACGAATACACTGTACTTTCAAACCCTCAGGAATAAAAGAGTGTAAAAGTGGCGTTTGATAGTATGAGAGAGGTTTTGCTTTCTAAAGACGATCTAGGTATGGCCTCGTACCCACATCAACACCTTAATATGCTTTGCAAGCCTGTCACGTATGCAGCAGGCGAGGGGAACGGGGGGCAATGGAGTAAATGTTTCCCATGGTTCATTTGCAACAAATAAAGCTTTTTTCTAGCCACAGAAAAAGACTTCTCGACAGCTCAAAGGAAATTCCACCAATGTCTCAAAATGTCCTCAATGTGTTGGTTTGCAGACGTAGACAAGGCCACTTTGTATAATTACAGGCACCTCACTAATCGCTGGTCATTCAACAACAGCTTTGAAAAACAGAACGTCAAAGAAAAGAAGTATAACTCATGAGATATGAAGGACGTGTCACATTGAGTTCTTTCAGTGGAGGGCCTGTTTATTCTAAAGCAGAAAGGTATTAATTTTATACAGGCAATAAATAAAGCCAGCTGTGAAACCTTCTGATCCACCTGCTGGCTTTACCGCATTTAAACTCTTAATGCATTTGAAGACAGCAGCCTGAAGGCTGGATAAAACAATTACACACATGTACGCCTGTCGCCTGGGGAGGTGATTGTGTGAAGAGGATTACGAGTAATTTATTTTGCTTAATTCTTAATGCTGAGAAACTTCACTGCCCTCAATACACGGCTGTTTATACATCTGTATAAATGTATTTCTAGTTTTCAGGGAAAAAAAAGAAAGAAAATATAAAAAAAAAAAAAATACATATGTATTATAGCATGTATATTAAGTTTTTATATTTAATAATTATATATTAGTTTATATATTTTTTGAATTACTGAATAGTTTATTTAATTTAGTTTAGTTTATTTTGGTTTCTTATTTCGAGCATAAACAATGATTATATAAGTAATAAGTCTTTACATATTTATTGAATTACTGATTATGTATATAGTTTATATATTTATTGAATTACTGAATAGTGAATATGGATATCATTTATATATTTACTGAATAAAGTTTATTTAAACTTTTTG